>NC_092157.1:10792228-11034728 GCF_045791955.1 Oncorhynchus clarkii lewisi | reverse complement strand
CACATATCAAATCTCATAAGTAAATGTGTTTTCCTTAGAATGCTGAAGCTAATTTGGTCTACAGTAGAGTTCAAGCAGGATTCAGTGAGTGTCCTCTGATAATAGAGGTCTTAGCCAGCAGGGGGCAGTGAGGAGATATTGTAGTCTGTATAACACTGTCTGACATAGTGGGTGTATTGTTGTGTGTCAGCTTCAGTCCTACCTGTGCTCTAGAGGGAGTGGTGGGAGACTTCCGCTGCAACGCCTGCAAGCCCGGCTATGAGGGGCGCTACTGTGAGAGGTAAGAGAGAGTACTACAGTGTCGCCTGTTGGATGTCAAGTGTGTCATTACATACCATCAATACAACTGTTAAGACAACCATTTTATTCTCTCTCTATGTGTTTCTTTCTCTCTCTCTCCCTCTCTCAGGTGTTCAGTGGGTTACTATGGGAACCCGTCTGGTCCAGGAGGGAAGTGTGAAGAGTGTCTGTGTAGTACTGCAGGTTCTCTCCATCCAGCGTGTGACTCTCTGACGGGCCAGTGTGAATGTAAAGCCGGGGTCAGGGGACGCCTGTGTGACCAGTGCGAGGCGAGACACGTCCTGGACGGGGACCAGTGTGTCTGTGAGTATCCTACTCTTTGATTTGTGCAGGCCTTACCATTATATGGACAGACAGTGCATTCGGAAGATATACAGACCCTTCCCCTTTTTCCACATTTCTTACCTTACAGCCATATTCTAAAATGGATGAAATAAATGTTTAAATTAAATGTTTAAATTAAATACATTTCCTCATCAATCTACACACAATAACCCATAATGTCTAAGCAAAAACAGGTTTTTAGAAATGTATAAAAATAAAACAACCTTATTTACATAAGTATTCAGACCCTTTCCTAGAAGACTCGAAATTGAGCTCAGGTGCATCCTGTTTCTATTTGATAGGTTTGGTTTCTGAGCTTGAACTATTATTAATCATTAGTTATAAAGAGTCATGAGGGCTGCCATAATGAAGCTGGGGAGGTGCTGAGTGCAGGGAACACGGTCACGTGTGGCAGTACTGACAAGGGGAGGAACCGTTTAAGGCTCATATCACTCAGCTCCCTGCCTAGCAATAATGATGCACTGTTTAGCGATGAGGAGGAGACTCCACCCAATGTGGGGTATGTATACTACCACGGGTGGAACATGTCTTTGTCTAATGCGGCTGTATTGACCCTCTGGGAAGAATAAACTTGGTTTAAGCTTTCACAGTGTCAGTTGAGTTCCTACTCTAATAACAGAACCTAACACATTGATCATCCTTGAGATGTATCTACAACTTGATTGGAGTCCACCTGTGGTAAATTCAATTGAATGGACATGATTTGGAAAGGCACACACCCGTCTATAGAAGGTCCCACAGTTGAGAGTGCATGTCAGAGCAAAAACCAAGCCATGAGGTCGAAGGAACTGTCCGTAGAGCTCCAAGACAGGATTGTGTTAAGGCACAGATCTGGGGTAGGGTACCAAAACATTTCTGCAGCATTTGAAGGTCCCCAAGAGCAGACTGGCCTCCATTATTCTTAAATGGAATAATTTTGAACCACCAAGACTCTTCCTAGAGCTGGCCACTCGGCCAAACTGAGCAATCGGGGAAGAAGGTCCATGGTCAGGGAGGTGACTAAAAACCTGATGGTCGCTCTGACAGCGCTCCAGAGTTCCTCTGTGGAGTTGGGAGAACCTTCCAGAAGGACAACCTTCTATGCAGCACTCCACCAATCGGGCCTTTATGGGAGAGTGGCCAGACAGAAGCCGCTCCTCAGTAAAAGGCACATGACAGCCCGCTTGGAGTTTGCCCAAAGGCACCTAAAATACTCTGACCATGAGAAACAAGATTCTCTGGTCTGATGAAACCAAGATTGAACTCTTTGGCCTGAATGCCAGGCATTACGTCTGGAGGAAACCTGGCACCATCCCTACGATGAAGCATGGTGGTGGCAGCATCATGCTAAGGGGTTGGTTTTCAGCGGCTGGGACTGGGAGACTAGTCAGTATCGAGGGAAAGCTGAACGGAGCAAGGTACAGCGAGATCCTTGATGAAAACCTCAGACTGGGGTGAATGTTCACGTTCCATCAGGACAACGATCATTCAACGCAGGAGTGGCTTCGAGTGGCCTGTCTATGAGTGGCCTAGCCAGAGCCCGGACTTGAACCCGATCAAACATCTCTAGAGAGACCTGAAAATAGCTGTGCAGCAACACTCCCCATCCAACCTGACAGAGCTTGAGACAATCTGCAGAGAAGAATGGGAGAAACTCCCCAAATACAGGTGTGCCAAGCTTGTAGCGTCATACCCAAGAAAACTCAAGGCTGTAATCGCTGCCAAAGGTGCTTCAACAAAGTACTGAGTAAAGGGTCTGAATACTGATGTAAATGTGATATTTATTTTTGAATACATTTGAAAACAAATCTAAAAACTTGTTTTTGCTTTGTCATTATAGGGTATTCTGTGTAGATTGATGAAGTGGGGAAAAAAACTGTTCATCCATTTTAGAATAAGACTGTAACATAGCAAAATGTAGAAAATGTCAAGATGTCAAGGGGTCTGAATCATTTTTTAATGCACTGTACACACACACACACACACACACACACACACACACACACACACACACACACACACACACACACACACACACACACACACACACACACACACACACAAGTAACTGCAACTTTACAATATGTCCTTGCTCTCCCCCCTCCCCTCAGTGTGTGATGATGAGTGTACCAGGGTGCTCCTGGATGACCTGGATGCAGTAGAGTGCTCCTTCCTGTCTGTCAACCTGACCGGGGTCATCCTGTCACCCTACAGCACACTGGTCAACTTGGAGAACGACACACAAGAGGTCAAGGTAAAAGAGGAGTTATATTATACCTCTCTGTCCAGTAGGTTTTGAAATCATCTTTTTAATCCGGTCTCCTGCCTTGTCTTAAGTTAAGAAGTACTCAGTACACATTCAGTGAGAGAAAGACTGTTGTAAAACACTTATGTCGTCGTTTCTCTCCTAGATTCTGATGTCTTCGTATAGGAGCCCAGACTATCACCTGACCAGGGATGAGGAGGACATGACCAACCTCACCCAGGACATAGACGGACTGCTACAGAAGGCTATGGGTGTGTCTGCTGATGGAGAGGAAGTGGCCCGGTCCACAGAGAACAGCGTTACCCAGGGGGCCGAGCTTCTGGAGTACATCAACACCATTCAGACTGCTATACAAGGTGCTGCCACAGGACATCATGCTATATGAAAAGGGTTCCATTGCTAATGGGGTCAAAAATGATCCTTGTTGATGCTGCCTACTGTTTTCATTTATGTTTACAAAGCTGTTAACCTGTAAGCCCTTCCCTCTCTGTGATTGGCTCAGCCCTGGCGGAGCAAGCTGGCCGTCTGAACAGGACAGACAACGTGGAGATGAACGAGGCTAAGAGCAGACGGCTAATGAAGCAGGTGGCGGCCATGTTGGAAACAATCAGAGTGGTCGACTTAGCCCAGGCCAACGCCAGCGTCTCTACAGAACTCTGGTTGGTTAGCCGTATATTTTAAGTAGTCTACCCTTTCTGGATTCAGTCCCATACAACCACCAGCTCTCTGCACTCAGACGTCAACTGTTAATACCACTTAACTAGAAAAGCTCTGTAGGGTCTAAGTAACACTGTGCCCTGTTATACTACAGTGATTGAGTGTACTGGAACACTGCTCTGGGCTCTATTGGTGTAGTCAAGTTGTATTAGAGTGTAGTTACTAGACTATAGTACATGAATGTGTATTGCTGACTAACCCTCCTGTGTTATGTGTGTACTATAGTTGAAGTGACTGTAGTGTACTGTATTCTAACCCTCCTGTGTTATGTGTGTACTATAGTTGAAGTGACTGTAGTGTACTGTATTCTAACCCTCCTGTGTGTTATGTGTGTACTATAGTTGAAGTGACTGTAGTGTACTGTATTCTAACCCTCCTGTGTGTTATGTGTGTACTATAGTTGAAGTGACTGTAGTGTACTGTATTCTAACCCTCCTGTGTGTTATGTGAACTGCAGGGCTGCCGAGGCTCTCCTCCAGAGGGTGCAGAAGCACCTCCAGGAGCCCCAGGGAGTGATAGAGTCCCAGACCCTCAACATCTCCAGCAGTCTGACCCAACAACAACAGCAGCTAGTGGACGCCCAGGCCCTTCTGAACACTGCCAGGGAGAACAACAACCACACACACACCCTGCTTGGCAGCATCAACACCAATCTGCCACAGTACCAGGTCAGGACACTCACATTACTCAAGTACTTTACATGTAGTACAGTTTGTCATTACTGTTGACATGTGCAGAAAGGCCAAATTATATCTGGTCATTTTTAGTCACATATAAGCATATAAATGTCAAATGTAGGTTGGTGAAGTTAATTTATTTAGAATTTCACTCATTTTCAAACAACTTAGTTATATAGGGGCTATACAGTTTTTCAGTAGAAGTATTTAGACTGTGTGTGTGTGTGTGTGTGTGTGTGTGTGTGTGTGTGTGTGTGTGTGTGTGTGTGTGTGTGTGTGTGTGTGTGTGTGTGTGTGTGTGTGTGTGTGTGTGTAGGGTCTGAGGCAGAATGTGAGCCGGCTGAACCAGACGGCAGAAACACAACTGGAGGAGACTCAGGACATCCTGGCTGATGCTGTCAATCTGGCAGAGGACATGAGCAACGTCACCTCTGTAAGTCACACCATAACGCCATATTACCACCATATCCATGTCAAATACATGTGTTGTGCGTCAATAACTTTTATTAGTTGATTTAAACTTTATATTTCAAGGTCAGTAGAGGTCAGTAGCGATTGTACAATTTTTTTAGGAAACCTGGCCAGTGTAAAAATATATATAAATAATTTGGGTACATGTAGTTTAGGCAACAGAGTCCATTCTAACTGTTTATTTTGGTTATATGCGACTTGTAAAGCAACTGGAGGGGGCCATGGAACAGCTGGAGCAGTGGAACCCCATGTTGAGGAAGCATGTGGATGCTCTGGTGATGGAGCTGAGGAAGCAAGAGGCTCTGGAGCTGGTCTACAAGGCTGAGGACCACGCCCAAGAACTGAGCATGAAGGCCCAGGCTCTGCAGAGGTGTGTGTGTGTGTGTGTGCCGGCGGGCTGGTGTGTATGTGTGTGTGTGCCGGCGGGTGTGTGTGTGTGTGTGTGTGTGTGTGTGTGTGTGTGTGTGTGTGTGTGTGTGTGTGTGTGTGTGTGTGTGCGTGTGTAAACTTCTACATATGTACCCTTTCAAAGGGGTTTTATGGGTATTTCAAAATCCCTCGTCATCACAAACATTAGGCGCTTGAAATAGGACTAAATATCTATATTTAGTACATCAGCCTCACCTTGTCTTCCTGTATGTAGTTCTCTAGCGGAGGTGATGAATACCACTCTGAAAGCCACCAGTGCTGCGCATGCCAACTCTAACATCAGAGTTAACATCCAGCCTGCAGAGGAGATGGCTAACCGAGCCATCCTGACTGCTGCTATGGCCCTCAACATGGTGAGTCGCCGCTCATTTAGTGTCCCTTCACTATTAATATCAGATCATGGAATAACTAGACTGGTCCCAGATCTGTTTGGGCTGTCCTGCCAACTCCTATGGCCGAACACCATAAGAGTTGGAAAGACAGCACAAACAGATCTGGGACCAGGCTAGAGAACTTCTCAACTCAAATCAAATGAAACTTTGATGTGCCAAATACAACAGGTGTACCGTGAAATGCTTACTTACAAGCCCTTAACCAACAATACAGTTCAAGAAAGAGTTAAGAACATATTTACCAAATAAATTCAAGTAAAAAATTATAAAAAGTAACACAATAAGATAACAATAACGAGGCTATATACAGGGGGTACCAATACCAAGTCAATGTGCGGGGGTTAGGGTTAGTTGAGGTCATTTGTATATATAGGTAGGGTGAAGTGACTATGCATAGAAAATAAAACAGGGAGTAGCTGCAGTGTACAAAATAAATGAAGGTGGGGGGTGTCAATGTAAATAGTCCGGTGGCCATTTGATTAATTGTTCAGGAGTCTTATGGGTTGGGGGTAGAAGCTGTTAAGGAGCCTTTTGGTCCTAGACTCGGTGCTCCGGTACCGCTTGCCGTGCGGTAGCACAGAGAACCGTCTATGACTTGGGAGACTGGAATCTTTGGCCATTTTTTTTTATACACTGGATATGCAGTGTGCTGTGGGTCAGAAACCTGAAAACGAGTAGTGCCGTAAATAACTGTCTTTCTGTGTGTGTGTGTGTGTGTCTGTGTGTGTGTGTGTGTTGACTGTAGACGGCCCAGCAAGAGGTGTCACTTACTGATCTGGGATCTGAGGCTGTGCAGTGTAGTGCTAAGATACTGGCTGAGTGTCTGGCCCTGAACAACAGCACTGGGGGTGAGTTGGAGCACACACACACACACACACACACACACACACACACACACACACTACCCATTCGTCTTGTACCCAACTAACCCATTCAGTGCCATTCAAAATCCTATTTTCTCTAACCCCTAAACCTAACCCGTACCCTTACCCTAACCCGAAAACCTAACCCTAACTCTAAACCTAACCTTAACCCTAACTCTAAACCTAACCCGTACCCTAACCCGAAAACCTAACCTTAACCCTAACTCTAAACTTAACCCGTACCCTTACACTAACCCGAAAACCTAACCTTAACTCTAAACCTAACCTGTACCCTAACCCTAACCCTAGCTCCTAACCCTAAAACTAACCCTAGCTCCTAACCCTAAAACTAACCCTAGCTCCTAACCCTTAACGTAATTCTAACCTTAACACTAATGCTAACCTTACTAACCCTAGCTCCTAACCCTTAATGTAATTCTAACCATAACACTAATGCTAACCTTAACCCTAAACCTACTAGAAATAGCATTTGACCTTGTGGGGACTAACAAAATTTTCTCAGTTGGTCAAATTTTTGTTTGTTTGCTATTCTTGTGGGGACTTCTGGTCAACACAAGTATAGTTAAACACATCCACACAAACACACACACACACACTAAAGTGCATTCGGAAAGTATTCAGACCCCTTGACTTTATCCACATTTTGTCACATTTTAGCCTTATTCTAAAATGGGTTCAATATTTTTTTCCCCTCATCCATCTACACAGAATACCCCATAATAACGGAGCAAAAACTGGTTTTTAGAAAGTTTTGCATCATTGTCCTGTTGGAAGGTGAAGCTTCGCCCCAGTCTGATGTCCTGAGCGCTCTGGAGCAGGTTTTCATCAAGGATCTCTCTCTATACTTTACTCCGTTCATCTTTTCCTCAATCCTGACTAGTCTCCCTGCCGCTGAAAAAACATCACCACTACATGATGCCACCACCACCATGCTTCACCGTAGGGATGGTGCCAGGTTTCCTCCAGACGTGACGCTTGGCATTCAGGTTAAAGAGTTGAATCTTGGTTTCACTAGACCAGAGAATCTTATTTCTGATAGTCTGAGAGTCCTTTAGGTGCCTTTTGTCAAACTCCAAGCTGGCTGTCATGTACCTTTTACTGAGGAGTGTCTTCTGTCTGGCAACTTTGCCATAAAGTCCTGATTGGTGGAGTGATGCAGAGATGGTTGTCCTTCTGGAAGGTTCTCCCATCTCTACAGAGGAACTCTGGAGCTCTGTCAGAGTGACCATCAGGATCTTAGTCACCTCCCTGACTAATGCACTTCTTCCCCGATTGCTCAGTTTGGCAGGGTGGACAGCTCTCGGAAGAGTCTTGGAGGTTCCAAACTTCTTCCATTTAAGAATGATGGAGCCCACTGTGTTCTTGGGGACCTTTAAAGCTATGGACAATTACTTCGACCTCATGGCTTGGTTTTTGCTCTGACATGCACTGTCAACTGTGAGACCTTATATAGACAGGTGTGTGCCTTTCCAAATCATGTCCAATCAATTGAATTTACCACAGGTGGACTCCGATCAAGTTGTAGAAACATTTCGAGGGCAATCAATGGAAACAGGATCCAACTGAGCTAAATTTCGAGTCTCATAGCATTGGGGCTAAATATTTATTGTTTTTATCTATTTTAAATTTGTATACATTTGTAAACATTTAGAAAAACCTGTTTTCTCGTTGTCATTATGGTGTATTGTGTGTAGATTGATGACTTTAATTTTTTTTATTTTAGAATAAGGCTGTAACGTAACAAAATGTGGAAAGGGTTAAGGGGTTTAAATATTTTCCGAATGCACTGCATTGTAGTAAACGTGACATGTCTCTGTCTCTCCTAGGTCTCCTCGCTAACATCAGTGATGTGACAGACAGAATGGCCTTGTTGATAAATGACCTTCATAACACCAGCAGACGGATCCCACAGCCAGCCTTCCTGCTCCATAGCCGGCCCAACGGTGAGTGGTGCTGCCAAATGATGCCCTAATAATTGTCCTTTTATGTGTCATTTCTCCTACATCACACTCTAGTACTTTCCTGATCTCTTCCCTGTGTTAAGTCATAAAAACAACATTCAACAACAAGTCAAAAATGCTACATTAAAACCAACAATAACACAATGTTGTACTTTACAACTTTCTGAGCTGCTTTTTCTCACTTGAAAAATGTCTCAACCACTGGATGAAAATAGTAGATATCAACTAATGATTATCACATAAGTCATATATTGAACACTTCATCACAGACTCAAAGACACCCTAAACAGTGGGAAAACAGAGAACAGCATGAAATGTGGTACCTCAGTACATCACTCACATTGACTGTGCTGCCCCCTGTAGGCACCAGTGAGCAGGTGCTGGAGGCCAAAGAGCAGGCTGCCATGGCCAACTCCTCCCTGCAGAGGGCACTGGAGTACCTGGAGGAGCTCAGGGTCAGACTGGAGGAGTCCAGCAAGGCAGTGGCCCAGGCCAAAATCAGCGTCTCCAACACAAACCAGCTGTTCTCTGACTCACACTCAACCGGTGGGGCTAACATGTACTTCTGACAACCAAATATGGTTCTAGCTAGATTATAGCTAGCAGCTTTGTCATGCCAGTGTGTTCTACAGTGTTTTTCACCTTTGCTTCCACCCTTTCCACAATAAATCTAGAATCCGGAGTTGAAACAATAACAAAGCAAAAACCTTGCCTCTATTTTGGTAAAAATCTGAAGGAGGAGGCTTGAGAAAGGTAACCACAGGACAAATTCATAGACAGAGCTATGGATGCAAGGACTGACCATCCATGATATACAGTGTTTGTTTACATTTATAAATGTTGTTTTACAAACATTGGAGTAAAACAAGCTGATAGTTAGCGACTTGATGGGGTGTGACAGTTGAACTATGCTCAGGAGGCATTTACAAGTTATATTCTTCAAGATGCAATGGTATATAATCATTCATTTATAAGTCCAAAAATGTATGTAGCATCTAAGGACTCCAGCTTTCAACCACACCACATTAGAAGCCAAGTAGTGTCCCAAATACCTGTTTAATGTTAGTCAAATGTTATTACCATGTTATCGTGACATATCAATTACAGGCTAATTTCTAGACATATTATGTGACTGACATAGATGAGTAAGATGACATTAGCATTACTAACCTGTCCTATCTGTTGTCCCTCTTAGCCAGGACTGCTGAGTCTAAGCTGAATGAGGCAGAGAGTCGTACCGAGAGGCTGTATGACCGTCTGAAACCCCTGAAGACCCTGCGAGAAAACCTGAGCAGAAACCTGTCTGAGATCAGAGAGATGATCAACCAGGCCCGCAAACAGGCTGCCTCGGTTCGTCACTGCTGCTGGACTACACACACAGACTCAAAACACACACGCACACACTGTACACCAGGTGTTCATCAACTAGAGGAGCGGGTCTTGCATACATTTGAATGTCTCAGATTTCCAAAATTACAATCACTTGTCTCAGATTTCCAAAATTACAATCACTTGTCTCAGATTTCCAAAATTACAATCACATGTCTCAGATTTCCAAAATTACAATCACTTGTCTCAGATTTCCAAAATTACAATCACGTGTCTCAGATTTCCAAAATTACAATCACATGTCTCAGATTTACAAAATTACAATCACTTGTCTCAGATTTACAAAATTACAATCACTTGTCTCAGATTTCCAAAATTACAATCACTTGTCTCAGATTTCCAAAATTACAATCACTTGTCTCAGATTTCCAAAATTACAATCACTTGTCTCAGATTTCCAAAATTACAATCACTTGTCTCAGATTTCCAAAATTACAATCACGTGTCTCAGATTTCCTGGTGTCCAACTATTTGATTTTTACTCCGAAAACTTGGGGTGGCCAAATAGAACCACCATCCTGCGGGCCGCCATTTGGGAACCCTGCTGCACATGGACCAACACACTCTGTCTTCAACTGACATACTGATATTGTCCTTTTCTCGCCGATACAGATCAAGGTGTCAGTGCTGGCAGACAAAGACTGTGTGAGGGCCTACAAGCCTGAGATGTCCTCCAGTAACTTCAACACTCTAACAATGACCGTCAAGACCAGCGAGCCTGACAACCTGCTCTTCTATATGGGCAGCAGCTCCAGCGTGAGTCACCCACCGAAAGTACATCGTAATGATTACCCATAAGTCTGTTTTAAACTAAAGTCTATATAATCTACATTCAACCAGAGAGTTATAAATAATCTATAAACTACCCTTCATAAACCCTTTATAATGTATGTCAATGTTACTGCTATAACTACATGTGTAAAGTAACACTTTTGGGTTACTACAAGAAAATAGTACAAATAAAGAAAAACCTTTGAATGAGTAGGTTTGTCCCAACGTTTGACTGGTGCTGTATATCAGGTGGACTTCATGGCAGTGGAGATGCATCGTGGCAAGGTGGGGTTCTTGTGGGATGCGGGTTCAGGCCACGCCAAACTGGAGTACCCCGACATCCAGATCAACAACAACAAGTGGCATCGCATCAACGCCACACGCTTTGGGAAGCACGGCACGCTGTCAGTCCACCAGCTGGAGTCAGACCCCCTGCCCGCGGTCAAGACCACCTCACCACGCTCTGCTACGATCCTGGATGTCAACAAGTTTACCCTCATATTTGTTGGTGGCCTGGGACGCCAGATCAAGGTACAGTCACACCTGGCTGGGTCATTTTCACTCAGACATGGTTCTAGCCACCACCTTGGGTCCTTGAGAGCTTGAACTGGTTCAATACAAGTTACATCCATAACCGTGGGACAAATCACTATAAAAAAGATGTTCTAGTCCTTGTATTAGTGGACCGGTATAGCCCCCTCGACAAAACATTCTCAGCACCCTTACACCATTGGCGAAAGAATCACTGCACCCTCACCCCCAAACATCTTCCCACACCTATGGTTACGTCAACAACGCGTATCATTCTGTATTCTCCCCCAATAAAACTTTTAATAAACATTCAAGTCGCTTGACACAAAATTACAAAGGACATGCAAAGCACTGAGATAATCTGAAACCATTTATTCAATCTCTTTTACACAGAAGTCCTCCGCAGTGAAGATGACCCAGTTCAAGGGCTGTATGGGGGAGGCGTCGCTCAACGAGAAGAACATCGGGCTGTGGAACTACGCCGAGAGGGAGGGCCAGTGTCGCGGCTGCTTCATGAGTCCGCAGACGGAGGAGACGTCCTTCCACTTTGATGGCAGTGGCTACTCGGTTGTAGAGAAACCCCTCCGCTCCACCTCCACCTCCATCGTCATGCTGTTCAAGACCCTCTCCCCCAACGGCCTGCTGCTCTACCTGGCCTCCAATGCCACGGTACGCCCCCTGCTGGCCCACAAACACACTACAACCACACTGAACAGTCTGTATTTGTTTTCTAGATGTACATACTGTAGTGGAAAGCTATCGTCCTCTGCTGTGGCAAGTCAAATGACCTTCTGGGGACTATAAAGATTGACTGATGTATTTACTTGTTATTTCAGAGGGACTTCCTGTCCATTGAGCTGGTGGAGGGCCAAGTGCATCTAACCTTTGAACTTGGCTCTGGTCCTCTGACCCTCTCCTCCAACAAAGCCTATAACACTGGCAGCTGGTACAAGATCACCCTGCAGAGGAACAAACGCAAAGGTCATAGTTCATAGGTTATAGGCTAAGAGTTATATAGGGTATAGTCGGGCAACCACAATTTTCTGGGTCACAGTCAGCTTTTTTCCCCTGGAGCTTTATTGAGACTGTGTATATCCCTATTATTTTGTAGTGGTTGTCCTGGAGAAATGCCTATAGTATGTATGTAACCAGACCTGGGTTCAAATACTATTTAAAATATCTCAATTACTTTCACATACATTCAAAGTAAGTATTCAGATATATTTTATTTGAAAAGACTAGTAGGAAATACACGTGGAAAGTATTTGAAAATACTCAAATACACTGACTCAAATACACTCCCATCCATTTAACCCAGGTATTTGAAAATAGTATTTGAAATAAGTATTTGAAAATACACTATTTTGTTTTTACAAATAACGATTCAAATACTCAAATAAAAGCACATGTTTCAGGCACGGCTGTGTATTTGAAAATACTCAAATACACAAAAAAAAGTATTTTAAATAAGCAGATAGTTAAATATACATGTATTTGAAACCAGGTCTGATGTAAAGTAAACTGTTGTATTTCTTTCCATCCTCCCAGCTTATATATCTGTGATGGCTGCAGACAACTCATCAGACAAAGAGATTATAGAGGCAGAGTCTCCTGGGTCCGCCTCTGATCTCAACCGCTCCGACCTGGACCCAATCTACATCGGGGGACTGCCCATGTCTCGACCTATCAGGTACTGGAAGTACTTTGGCGCATACTTCACCTACCTGCTAAATACTCCTAGTTGATATGCAATTGTGTTACTGTGATTAATATATTTTTGGTGTAGCTTCTTAAGGTTACTGTATGCTTCTCAGTCTAAACAGTTTGCATATATATTATCATAAAATGTATTGACGTTTTTGTTTATTTTGGTGTTGGGTAGCATTCAGCAGGGGATTTTTCGGCTGTTTTAGCACCTACATTTTTTTCTTGGGGCTTGTTGAGGTTCGGTAGCCAAAGTCTATGCCCCTTCGTCAGTGATTGGTCAACAGTAAGGATTCTTCAATGAAGTGTATGTTGTCATTCAATGACAAATTACTAGTTTTCATGCACATTTTCTCACTTGAGATATACTGCACCAGACATCTTAGTTGAATGTAAGACCTCGGCAAAAATGTCAAAGTGAAATAAACATTTCTTGAGTTATCTTAGATTCATTCAGACTATTTTGAGGAAGTGTACTTGTTGCTACGGCGTGTCAAGAAGGACAAACAGTAATATTGCGGCTTTTAAGGGAGTTTGCAAGGCACAGACGTTCACATTGCCTAGCTAAGATCTGCTAGGATCAAAGCTAGTATTTGGATGCCTTTAGTCTTCTGCATAATGTCAATATTGAGCTTAGTGTTTGAGTTGTTGTATTTAATTTTTTTCTACATTAAGTAAATTAACATAAGGTAAATTGTGAATTGAATTATCTTTGCAGGAGACAAGTAGTAGCACGGTCCTATGTGGGCTGCATCAAAAACATGGAGATCGCCCGCTCCAACTTTGACCTTCTCCGAGACTCCTATGGTGTCAAGAAAGGCTGTGTGTTAGAGGTAAGAAAGACTGTGTGTTAGAGGTAAGAAAGGCTGTGTGTTAGAGGTAAGAAAGGCTGTGTGTTAAGAGGTAAGAAAGGCTGTGTGTTAGAGGTAAGAAAGGCTGTGTGTTAGAGGTAACAATGGCTGTGTGTTAGAGGTAACAATGGCTGTGTGTTAGAGGTAACAATGGCTGTGTGTTAGAGGTAAGAAAGGCTGTGTGTTAGAGGTAAGAAAGGCTGTGTGTTAGAGGTAACAATGGCTGTGTGTTAGACGTAAGAAAGGCTGTGTGTTAGAGGTAACAATGGCTGTGTGTTAGAGGTAACAATGGCTGTGTGTTAGAGGTAACAATGGCTGTGTGTTAGAGGCTAGAGAACTGAAAGTAAAGAACCTTAATTTATATATTTCTTCCTTAATGGGCCTTATCCTCTCTAAACAAATGAAAGGTAGACAGGGGTATTGGGAAGAGTGAACAGTGACAGTGACAGTTGTGGCATTTGATTTTTGCTGTTGATTTTTGTAAAGAGGAAGTTGCCCAGCAGTACATGATGATGGCATATTGTTGCACAGAATAGAAAAAGCCTTCCCATATTCCCTATGAGTAACAGCCTCACTCTGTAAACTGGTCATCTCTGTATACCCGTCGCAAGACGCACTGGTTGATGCTTATTTATAAAACTCGTAGGCTTCACTCCCCCCTATCTGAGATACCTACAATAGCCCTCATCCTCCACATACAACACCCGTCACATTCTGTGAAAGGTCCCCAAAGCACACTCATCCCTGGGTCGCTCGTCTTTTCAGTTCGCTACAGCTTGCGACTGGAACGAGCTGCAATAAACACTCAAACTGGACAGTTTTATCTCCATCTCTTCATTCAAAGACTCAAATCATGGACACTCTTACTGACAGTTGTGTCTGCTTTGTGTGATGTATTGTTGTCTCTACCTTCTTGCCCTTTGTGCTGTTGACTTTGCCCAATAATGTTTGTACTATGTTTTTGTGCTGCTACCATTTTGTGTTGCTACTATGCTGTGTTGTCATATGTTGCTGCCTTGTCATGTTGTTGTCTTAGGTCTGTCTTTATGTTGTGTCGTCTCTCTTTGTTACGATTTTCTTCTTCCTCTGATGAGGAGTATGAAATAAAGGACCAATGTGCAGCGTGGTAAGTGTCCATAATATATTTATTAAACTGAACACAGAAAACAAAAGAACAAGAGAAATAAATATAAACCGAAACAGTTCCGTATGGAAAACACAGACACAGAAAACAACTACCCACAAATCATAGTGGGAAAACAGGCTGTCTAAGTATGGTTCTCAATCAGAGACAACGATAAACAGCTGCCACTGATTGGGAACCATACCAGGCCAAACACAGAAATACAAACATAGAATACAGAACATAGAATGCCCACCCCAACTCACACCCTGACCAAACTAAAACAGAGACATAAAAAAGGAACTAACGTGACACTTTTGTTGTGATGTGTGTTCTGTCCTATATTTATATTGTTTTTATTTTTTAATCCCAGGCCCCCGTCCCTACAGGAGGCCTTTTGCCTTTGGTAGGCCGTCATTGTAAATAAGAAAGTTAAATAAAATAAAAAAACTTGTGTGTTTCAGCCAATCCGCAGTGTGTCTGTACTGAGAGAGGGCTATGTGGAGCTGCCATCAATGTCTCTTGGCTACCAGGGGGAGCTGCTGGCCTCCTTCTCCACCCGCAACCACACTGGCATCATCCTGGCAGGCTTCAGCAAGGCAGGCACCCGCAAACGCAGACAGGCACGCCAGGTAAGTGTGAATCAGTGGAGACTGGTGGAAGGAGCCATAGGAGGACGGGCTCATTGTAATGGAATGGAATACATGGCACAGAGTCAAACGTGGTTTCCAGATGTTTGATGTGATTGATACCGTTCCATTGATTCCATTGCAGCCAGAGTCCTCTTATAGCTCCTCCTACCAGCCTCCACTGGTGTGTATGCCCATGTTTTTCACCATAGCAGGAGTAAAGAGAGCTTTATGGTGACTGTAGCATGATTTAGTTGGAGTTCTCTAACCAAGAAAATGACTTAAGATTAGAGTGTATATTGACAGCCTTCTCTGGGTTTCCAACCAGCCCTTCCTGGCGGTCATGCTGGTGTCGGGGCACTTGGAGGTTCACGTCAACATGGTGGAGGGCGGGAGCGTCCACAAGGTTGTGGTCAAATCACGCTCTGGGAGCTTCAGTGACGGACAGGAGCACTCTGTCATCCTACAGAGGAACAGGAAGTGAGTGGCACCAGGAAGAGGGACTGATTAAGCTGTAACACAGATTATGATTTCATGCTGATGGATGGTTCTAAATGAAAACATTCATTTGAAATGATCCTCCCATCAGATCGTTGTATGCTGATGTTATACATAGGCCTACACATGGTTGATAAAAGGATGGATATATAACAATCAACTGCCATGGGATTACAGTCACTTTGAAATGACCGTTGAACAGCAGTAAATATTGCATATTGTACCTTTTCAAGAATCATATATTCCAGTGTGGAATAATATACAGGAAGCCTTTTCCAAGGGGAATAGCACTGCAGAGTTATTACTGACAGTTCTCTGTGTGTGTCTCGTCTATCCAGGACGATGACGGTACTGGTGGATGAGGACCACCAGGAGACAGTGCGCCTGTCCTCGGAGAAGGCCTCTCTGACCTTCTCCTCTCTGTACATGGGTGGCCTCCCACCAGAAGAGGGCGTCGGACTGCTACGAACCACTTCCTCCTTCTACGGCTGCATCAGGAACCTGGCCCTGGATGCCAAGTGAGTCACACGCCCAATACACTATGAAACCATGTTTAGTGCAATTTATATCAGAATCATACGCCCTGTCAAAGTGTATGCCATTTGAAGGCAATGTTAGCTAAATGGTGTTGTGGTTTGCTTATGTGTTTTGACTTGAAAGACACATGAGTAGTTGTGGCGTGACTAGAGTCATTATGTTCTGGAGATAGATATGTTATACAATAGCAGGTAGATAGAACAACTTGATTTTCCCACAGGGAACTTCGGTGTGTTTATCTCGCTACACCTTTGATGTCATTGCCATGGTACTGTCAGGAGATGGATGGTATCCATAGTAACCCAAGGCTCTGACCAGTGCTGTGTCCCTATAGGTTGTTGGACCTGTCAGCTGCAGTGAAGTACCACAACGTGGACATGGACAGCTGTCTATTGGAGGAGAGGCCTAAGAGGGTCCTCCTACCTGATGACACTGACCTGGAGGCCGATCCCACCCTGGACCCTTCCAGACCCCCTCCACCACCCCCCACTCAGCTCAGCGCTCTCACCCCCGGCACGCTCACGGTAACACCCACTAAAATACACACAGCTCTTATTAGGATAAACAGCAGCTCTTCCACCTTCCAACAGGTCACCCTGTCGTCATCGATAGTTCCTCGACTTTTCCTTCATTGTTCTTTGGTCACTCTGTGTCTCTCTCCAGTGTGCATCGATGGACAACAGCACATCCCTCCCAGAGGCCAATCAGTTTGGCATCTCCAGACACAGTCATAAGGTCCTCAACATCAACCCCAACACAGTGAGGAGGAGGTCAGTACTAAGACCTGGCTCATTCAACTACCGTCTCCCTTCATCAACATCTCGCAACTTACTTTTTCACAAACAGAACATATGATATTTCAATGATTGTCACAATTCTATATGCAATATTCTATATGCTATAATTCTATATGCAATATTCTATATGCTATAATTCTATATGCAATATTATATATGCTATAATTCTATATGCAATATTATATATGTTATAATTCTATAGGCAATATTCTATATGGTATAATTCTATATGCAATATTCTATATGCTATAATTCTATATGCTATAATTCTATATGCAATATTATATATGTTATAATTCTATAGGCACTATTCTATATGGTATAATTCTATATGCAATATTATACATGCTATAATTCTATATGCGATATTCTATACGCTATAATTCTATATGCTATAATTCTATATGCAATATGCTATAATTCTACATGCAATATTCTATACGCTATAATTTTAGATGCTATAATTCTATATGCAATATGCTATAATTCTATATGCAATATTCTATATGCTATAATTCTATATGCAATATTCTATATGCTATAATTCTATATGCAATATTCTATATGCTATAATTCTATATGCAATATTCTATATGCTATAATTCTATATGCTATAATTCTATATTATATATGAAATATGCTATAATTCTATATGCAATATTCTATATGCTATAATTCTATATGCTATAATTCTATATGGCATATTACAGATTCACACGTCTATGGTTCTATAGGCTTACATAGTGTTGTATCTCATTTTTTACATTTTAGCCTTGATATCAGTTGGCCCATAGCTACATGTGTAAAACAGGGTCAAGCCAACATTCCAGTACATTGAAGTGGCGTAGGAAGGTAAGATCCAGTATAGTGCATAGCAAAAAGCACTCTTAAGGCCTTAATCGTCGATTCCTTTTCTCTGAGCCTGAGTGCATATTGTATCTCTTCATTAAAGATAGGAATTTTAATTGCTGTCCCAGTAAGTATCTATAATTCACGAGGCACTCTGGCTCTGCTTGGAAACGAGCAGGGCTAATGTTACACATTCCCATTGACTTAGCTTGAAGTCTTTTCAAGTGTTCCACTGTAGCCTACATTATGTGTAATTGAGAGGAAGGCACAGTTCAATAAGCCCAGATCTGTTGTCTCCTTCTACAGCCTGGTCCCAGATCTGTTGTCTCCGTCGTTTGCCTGGTCCCAGATCTGTTGTCTCCGTCTATAGCCTGGTCCCAGATCTGTTGTCTCCGTCTATAGCCTGGTCCCAGATCTGTTGTCTCCGTCTATAGCCTGGTCCCAGATCTGTTGTCTCCTTCTATAGCCTGGTCCCAGATCTGTTGTCTCCTTCTATAGCCTGGTCCCAGATCTGTTGTCTCCGTCTATAGCCTGGTCCCAGATCTGTTGTCTCCGTCTATAGCCTGGTCCCAGATCTGTTGTCTCCGTCTATAGCCTGGTTCCAGATCTGTTGTCTCCGTCTATAGCCTGGTTCCAGATCTGTTGTCTCCGTCTATAGCCTGGTTCCAGATCTGTTGTCTCCGTCTATAACCTGGTCCCAGATCTGTTGTCTTCTTCTATAGCCTGGTCCCAGATCTGTTGTCTCCTTCTACAGCCTGGTCCCAGATCTGTTGTCTCCTTCTATAGCCTGGTCCCAGATCTGTTGTCTCCTTCTATAGCCTGGTCCCAGATCTGTTGTCTCCGTCTATAGCCTGGATCCAGATCTGTTGTCTCCTTCTATAGCCTGGTCCCAGATCTGTTGTCTTCTTCTATAGCCTGGTCCCAGATCTGTTGTCTCCTTCTATAGCCTGGGTCCCAGATCTGTTGCCTCCTTCTATAGCCTGGGTCCCAGATCTGTTGCCTCCTTCTATAGCCTGGTCCCAGATCTGTTGTCTCCTTCTGTAGCCTGGTCCCAGATCTGTAGTCTCCTTCTATAGCCTGTCCCAGATCTGTAGTCTCCTTCTATAGCCTGGTCCCAGATCTGTTGTCTCCTTCTATAGCCTGGTCCCAGATCTGTTGTCTCCTTCTATAGCCTGCTCTCAGATCTGTTGTCTCCTTCTACAGCCTGGTCCCAGATCTGTGGTCATTGTCATGCCAAACATGCTGTGCTATACAGCACGCAAAGATCTGGGACCAGGCTAGGTTTTTGGTTGGTGGATTTATTCAACAAGGATTAGGATTATTATGAGATGGTCACGGCAATACAAATTGTCATATCCACTTCGTCATTGCCTATATAGACACTGTAAAGTCCATGGAGAATAAGAACACCTCCTCCCAGCTGCCCACTGCACTGAAGATAGGAAACACTGTCACCACTGATAAATCCACTATAATTGAGAATTTCAATAAGCATTTTTCTACGGCTGGCCATGCTTTCCACCTTGCTACTCCTACCCCGGTCAACAGCACTGCACCCCCCACAGCAACTCGCCCAAGCCTTCCCCATTTCTCCTTCTCCCAAATCCGTTCAGCTGATGTTCTGAAAGAGCTGCAAAATCTGGACCCCTACAAATCAGCTGGGCTAGACAATCTGGACCCTTTCTTTCTAAAATTATCTGCCGAAATTGTTGCCACCCCTATTACTAGCCTGTTCAACCTCTCTTTCGTGTCGTCTGAGATTCCCAAAGATTGGAAAGCAGCTGCGGTCATCCCCCTCTTCAAAGGGGGGGACACTCTTGACCCAAACTGCTACAGACCTATATCTATCCTACCATGCCTTTCTAAGGTGTTCGAAAGCCAAGTCAACAAACAGATTACCGACCATTTCGAATCTCACCATACCTTCTCTGCTATGCAATCTGGTTTCAGAGCTGGTCATGGGTGCACCTCAGCCACGCTCAAGGTCCTAAACGATATCTTAACCGCCATCGATAAGAAACATTACTGTGCAGCCGTATTCATTGATCTGGCCAAGGCTTTCGACTCTGTCAATCACCACATCCTCATCGGCAGACTCGACAGCCTTGGTTTCTCAAATGATTGCCTCGCCTGGTTCACCAACTACTTCTCTGATAGAGTTCAGTGTGTCAAATCGGAGGGTCTGCTGTCCAGACCTCTGGCAGTCTTTATGGGGGTGCCACAGGGTTCAATTCTTGGACCGACTCTCTTCTATGTATACATCAATGAGGTCGCTCTTGCTGCTGGTGAGTCTCTGATCCACCTCTACGCAGACGACACCATTCTGTATACTTCTGGCCCTTCGTTGGACACTGTGTTAACAACCCTCCAGGCAAGCTTCAATGCCATACAACTCTCCTTCCGTGGCCTCCAATTGCTCTTAAATACAAGTAAAACTAAATGCATGCTCTTCAACCGATCGCTACATGCACCTGCCCGCCTGTCCAACATCACTACTCTGGACGGCTCTGACTTAGAATACGTGGACAACTACAAATACTTAGGTGTCTGGTTAGACTGTAAACTCTCCTTCCAGACCCATATCAAACATCTCCAATCCAAAGTTAAATCTAGAATTGGCTTCCTATTTCGCAACAAAGCATCCTTCACTCATGCTACCAAACATACCCTTGTAAAACTGACCATCCTACCAATCCTTAACTTTGGCGATGTCATTTACAAAATAGCCTCCAATACCCTACTCAACAAATTGGATGCAGTCTATCACAGTGCAATCCGTTTTGTCACCAAAGCCCCATATACTACCCACCATTGCGACCTGTACGCTCTCGTTGGCTGGCCCTCGCTTCATACTCGTCGCCAAACCCACTGGCTCCATGTCATCTACAAGACCCTGCTAGGTAAAGTCCCCCCTTATCTCAGCTCGCTGGTCACCATAGCATCTCCCACCTGTAGCACACGCTCCAGCAGGTATAGCTCTCTAGTCACCCCCAAAACCAATTCTTTCTTTGGCCGCCTCTCCTTCCAGTTCTCTGCTGCCAATGACTGGAACGAACTACAAAAATCTCTGAAACTGGAAACACTTATCTCCCTCACTAGCTTTAAGCACCAACTGTCAGAGCTCAGCTCTCAGCTCACAGATTACTGCACCTGTACATAGCCCACCTATAATTTAGCCCAAACAACTACCTCTTTCCCTACTGTATTTAATTTATTTATTTATTTTGCTCCTTTGCACCCCATTATTTTTATTTCTACTTTGCACATTCTTCCATGGCCTTTTTTTTTTTTGCCTTTACCTCCCTTATCTCACCTCATTTGCTCACATCGTATATAGACTTATTTATACTGTATTATTGACTGTATGTTTGTTTTACTCCATGTGTAACTCTGTGTCGTTGTATGTGTCAAACTGCTTTGCTTTATCTTGGCCAGGACGCAATTGTAAATGAGAACTTGTTCTCAACTTGCCTACCTGGTTAAATAAAGGTGGAATAAAATAAATAAATATAGAAGTCTAACAAACCTTTAACAAACGTCTTTATCTTACAGCAAATCATGGATAACTCCAAATAGCCTTGTCAGTGGCTGAAACGCTTCATATGTCTTCTCGTTTCTCTCCCTGACAGTTTCTCTCTGGAGCTGTCTGTGCGTACCTTTGCCCAGAGTGGTTTGATCTACTACATGGCCCACGCCAACCAGATGGACTACGCCACTCTGCAGCTGCTAGGGGGTCGTCTGTTCTTCACCTGTGACAAGGGCAGCGGCCCCGCCACCGCCTCCTTCCCTGTGCCGGTCAACGACGGCCAGTGGCACACAGTTAGTGACCACACCCTTCTGGGCCAAAAGTGATAGTAGATTGCAGTGTTTGTTTGGGTCAAATGGCATTTTGGTCGATTCAGGGGATGCAATTCAAAACTGCGACAATTCAAGATAGTTTGAAATCATGACTGAAAGCAGTGATATTACCAGGTAGGTTGTCAGGACTCAACTCTCCCCAACCCTGTAACGTGTGTGTGTCTCCATGTGCAGGTGAAGACAGACTTCAATAAGAAGAGTGTGGTAATCAGTGTAGACAGCCAGGCGTCAGCTCCAGTGCTGGCTAAAGGCAACACCCTGGATGTGGAGAACAAGCTGTACCTGGGAGGACTGCCCCATACCTACACCGCCAAGAAGATAGGCAACGTATGTCACACTACACCACATTCTTTATTCTTAAAACTGCATTATTGCTTAAGTAAGCATTTCACTGTATTCGGAGCATGTGACAAATACCATTTGATTTTATTTTCTATTCGTGCCAAAATTGTTTTTGGATTATTGTTTCGGTCTTGGAAGCAGGTGGTACATTTCCTGCCAAGTAAATGTTTATCCATAACCCCAAATGTGAATATTTATATTCCCTCATCTAGGTGACCCACAGCTTGGCGGGCTGCATCCAGAAGGTGATCCTGAACAGCGTTGAACTTGACACCCAGAGGCCAGTGTCTGAACACTCGACTGCTCACTGTTTCACTGCAGCCCAGGACGGGACCTTCTTCAGTGGGAGCGGATATGCTGCTCTGAGTGAGTCTACCACCATTACATGCCGCACTAAGGCAAATACTCAGACATTGTTTTAGATTCAAATGCCAACTATATGTAAAAGAAAATATGTCCCTAAACGTCAGGGAAATCCAACGTCGTCCTCATTTCTGTTCCATTTTCAACCGGAATAATGCTTAGGAAGATACCAACAAGCTCAGTACATAGATGACCATGTTTTATAGCACCTATGTGAGTGTCTACGGGACATGTGTGTCCTGACTGCATGACAGTGGTATGTAGTGGTGTGTCCTGACTGCATGACAGTGGTATGAAGTGGTATGTCCTGACTACATGACAGTGGTATGTAGTGGTGTGTCCTGACTACATGACAGTGGTGTGTCCTGACTGCATGACAGTGGTATGTAGTGGTGTGTCCTGACTACATGACAGTGGTATGTCCTGACTGCATGACAGTGGTATGTCCTGACTGCATGACAGTGGTATGTCCTGACTGCATGACAGTGGTATGTCCTGACTGCATGACAGTGGTATGTCCTGACTGCATGACAGTGGTATGTAGTGGTGTGTCCTGACTGCATGACAGTGGTATGTAGTGGTGTGTCCTGACTACATGACGGTGGTATGTCCTGACTGCATGACAGTGGTATGTAGTGGTGTGTCCTGACTGCATGACAGTGGTGTGTCCTGACTGCATGACAGTGGTATGTAGTGGTGTGTCCTGACTGCATGACAGTGGTATGTAGTGGTGTGTCCTGACTGCATGACTGTGGTATGTAGTGGTGTGTCCTGACTACATGACAGTGGTATGTCCTGACTGCATGACAGTGGTATGTAGTGGTGTGTCCTGACTGCATGACAGTGGTATGAAGTGGTATGTCCTGACTGCATGAGTGGTATGTAGTGGTGTGTCCTGACTACATGACAGTGGTATGTCCTGACTACATGACAGTGGTATGTCCTGACTACATGACAGTGGTATGTCCTGACTACATGACAGTGGTATGTCCTGACTACATGACAGTGGTATGTAGTGGTGTGTCCTGACTGCATGACAGTGGTATGTAGTGGTGTGTCCTGACTGCATGACAGTGGTATGTAGTGGTGTGTCCTGAATACATGACAGTGGTATGTAGTGGTGTGTCCTGACTACATGACAGTGGTATGTCCTGACTACATGACAGTGGTATGTCCTGACTACATGACAGTGGTATGTCCTGACTACATGACAGTGGTATGTAGTGGTGTGTCCTGACTACATGACAGTGGTATGTCCTGACTACATGACAGTGGTATGTCCTGACTACATGACAGTGGTATGTCCTGACTACATGACAGTGGTATGTAGTGGTGTGTCCTGACTGCATGACAGTGGTATGTAGTGGTGTGTCCTGACTGCATGACAGTGGTATGTAGTGGTGTGTCCTGAATACATGACAGTGGTATGTAGTGGTGTGTCCTGACTACATGACAGTGGTATGTCCTGACTACATGACAGTGGTATGTCCTGACTACATGACAGTGGTATGTCCTGACTACATGACAGTGGTATGTAGTGGTGTGTCCTGACTACATGACAGTGGTATGTCCTGACTACATGACAGTGGTATGTCCTGACTACATGACAGTGGTATGTCCTGACTACATGACAGTGGTATGTAGTGGTGTGTCCTGACTGCATGACAGTGGTATGTAGTGGTGTGTCCTGACTGCATGACAGTGGTATGTAGTGGTGTGTCCTGAATACATGACAGTGGTATGTAGTGGTGTGTCCTGACTACATGACAGTGGTATGTCCTGACTACATGACAGTGGTATGTCCTGACTACATGACAGTGGTATGTCCTGACTACATGACAGTGGTATGTAGTGGTGTGTCCTGACTACATGACAGTGGTATGTCCTGACTACATGACAGTGGTATGTCCTGACTACATGACAGTGGTATGTCCTGACTACATGACAGTGGTATGTAGTGGTGTGTCCTGACTGCATGACAGTGGTATGTAGTGGTGTGTCCTGACTGCATGACAGTGGTATGTAGTGGTGTGTCCTGAATACATGACAGTGGTATGTAGTGGTGTGTCCTGACTACATGACAGTGGTATGAAGTGGTTTGTCCCTTGCAGTGAAGGAGGGGTACAAGGTGGGCTCAGACGTGACGGTGGTGCTGGAGTTCCGCAGCACGGCGCCTGATGGGGTCCTCCTGGGGGTCAGCAGCGCCAAGGTGGACGCCATCGGCCTGGAGCTTGCCAGCGGACAGGCGGTGTTCCACGTGAACAACGGCGCCGGGCGGGTGTCGGCCACGTCGCGGCTGGGCCGGTGGCTGTGTGACGGCCGCTGGCACACCTTGCTGGCCAAGAAGACCAAGAACGCTCTTAGTCTGAGCGTGGACGGGGTCACGGTGCTCACTGACAACCCCCACCCCCAGTCTACCTCCGCTGAGACGAAGGACCCAATCTACGTGGGAGGCTTCCCTGGTATGCCCCTCTCTAGAAGAAAACCTTCAGTCTCTGTCCAGAAACAACCCCTAGACCCTAAAATCTAGAAACTTCACTGAACTGGGCCTTTGTCACCACTTTGCTTTGACGTTGATCAATTTCAGTGTCAAGTAAATTAATATATTGACCTCCGTCTTTCTTTTACAGTCGGAGTGAAACAGAACTGCCTGACTTCCAGATCGCCATTCCGTGGTTGTATGCGTAACATCCGCCTGATCAAGGGCCACGTGATCGACATCCTGGACTTCAGTACCGCATTCACCCTCCAAGGAGTGTCTCCACACTCCTGCCCCGCCACATCATCTTACCACGATAATACCACAACCATGCCAAACCATATCTAATGCTATGACCCTAAAAAAAAAAAAAAAAAGTGACCAATGAAATTACTGTGTACTTTTGACTCCCCCCCCAAATGAATTGGACAGTAGAATGTCTTATGTTCTAGAAAATGTATATTTGTTAATAAAATAAGTAAGCCATCTGCATTCTGTCAGTGCAATAGTTAAGTCTAGACATACCTGATCTGTTGGCTCCAGTATAGGGCTGCCCACATACCTACGTATTAAACCGGCCATAACACATCAAACACTTTATCCTTTTGCCATGACTGTCAGTCTGCATTTTCCCCCGGGAGTACTAATCAGAAGACTGTTTGAATGCTATTTCTGAGGAGAAACTGAACTGAAAACTATTTGTTCACAACACAGCTCAGGCAAGATATGATTCTGAGGTGAGAAGGACATGTTTTACTTTAAGTCATATTCAATTGTTACAGTGTGTCAGTGAGACATTGTGCCACTTGGCCAAAGCTGTCGGCAGTGGTCAAATAAAAGAGAGCAAATAAAACAAAATAAAAACGTGCAAAATGCAGTATTCTATATACAGACAATACACACATTGTAGTAAGTCTATGGTACAAATTAATATTTCACACAATGGCTTTGGAAGGATAAATTAAATAATCCTGAGCAGAACAATCTTTTCAATGCATTTTCTACAGGTTCATTTTGGGACCACAGAATACTTGTAACAACAAAAGGCTGACAATCATGGCACAGGCAAACACCGAACTACAGTAACAGCATAGTAGAAGTAGAGAGAGGTTGGTTTGACTAATACGTACATGAGCTGCAAGTAAACAGTCACAAGTTCAAATGCTGCAAGCAGGCTACGATTAGCCTGGTTAGACCAGACTGAATTTACTATGGTTTGAAGTGAAACCAGTTTGGAAGCCAGGCTAGGCTAACACTGCTGGTCGTTCCACAAAGAGTGCCTTTAATATGCTAAGTAGAAATCGAGCACCAATAAGGCATTTTAAAAGCCTGTTATATTAAATTAAGTGCCCTTTAATATAGACCACATGAAGAATCCAATAAGTATTTTAATAGTGCCAAAATTCAGCAACTCTGAATGTCAACTCTGACTTCTAGAAAGACTTTAACCCCCTTAACATCTCCCAGGTTTTCACCATCATTATAAAGTCCTAGTTATTTTATTTCTCTGAAAAAGTCATTTCTGAAGATTTATTTAACGTGATGAGTGATTCATGTACGTCTGTCCCTCAAGGTCAACCCTGTTACGTGAACTGAACTCGTTTCATTTATAAATGTATTTTTCAAAAGAAACTAGTAACTGTTCAATGTCAAACCAATGGTGTAAAAGCAGGTGAGTTGGTTCTACTCTTTTTTTACCATGTTCTGGTGTTTTGTGATGGAAAAGTGCGTGGGAGGTTTTTTATTAAGTTTAACATGTGCTCTTTATGACAGAATGTTCAAATTAGGTGAATTCAATATTTTTGACTAAGTTACACTTCTCAAAAAGGCACAAAGTTGTTGGAACGACCCAGAACAAAGTGGAGAGAGGTTGGTTGGGCTAATACATACATACTGTACATACATGCCCTGAAAGTAAACATTATTCGCAAGTTCAAACACTGTAAGCAGGCAAAGGCTAGCCTGGTTAAAACCGACTGAACACTGTGGTTTGAAGTGAAACGAAGTAAAATCAGTTTGGAAGCATGTCAGGCTAACTGCTATGAAGCTCCTTTTTTCATGGCCTTTTCTCTTCTTCATTAGAGGGATTGTAAACACTCTCCAGCCATGTAATGCAAGTCCCTTATGTAGACTAGACACAGGATTGGTTGAGTGTGTTAAGTCATACTGTAGTGTGTACAGTCCACTGGGGTGAGGAGATGTATTAGGAGGGAGGGGTTTAAGTGTTCAATATGCAACCCCAAAAAGCAGAGAAGAAGGTGGGTTTGACAATGGTTGGAATCCTTGTTCAAAGTTTCTGATGTGGGGCTGTGTTTCAATACTCTGACACAGCTTCCTCTCCTCATCACCTTTCCTTCATGACCACTGACAGGTGAAGGGACTGGATAGGCTTTCACTAAATTGTTATCACCTGCCTAGTCCTGATCAGAGACTGTGAAAAGGAAGTTGTTTCAACGTTGGAGATGGAAACAATGTCTGTATTCAGTATAAGATCCCATCTCCGCTTGTTCCTTCCCATCATGCACATGTTCTGAATCTCCTCACTCCCAATGGTTTTGCAATCAACATGCTGCAATTACAAAATGACACAAAAGTTACATGTAGTATGTGTGACAATACTAAAAGCAGGATCAATTAGTGGTATAAATATAGCAAATATATGTTAACTGGGTCTTGCATGAAGTGGTAAACATTATTTGATTATCGGACCCATCCTTGTCTGTTACTGTGTCCATGGCCTCTGTAGTGGGTGAACCTTGCTGCGCACATATTTGGCATCAAACAATTCGAATGTCCAGAAATAGTATGCTGTTGGTCACGTGTGTGGCACGTCTTCACAAAGCTGCCCCTCCTCCAAATACTTCCATACAGAACCCGGATTTTCAGAGTACAGTGTTTCCGTCCTTTTTTTGAGTAATTTGTTAAAAAAGGTTTAATCCCACAAAACAGGAACATCTATCCTTCAGCAAGAGAATGTACCTCTCCATAGTCCCTTTTTAAGTGCTGTCTCTCTTTTTAGTGGTCTGTAGTTGGGGATGAAACCTCAATTCAACCAGGCCTCCATGCATGGTCAGTTCACCAGGTTGACCTCGAGAGCAGTGGTTCAGTCTGCTTGTGCTCTGTGTTGAGTGAGTGATTCCTCAGTTCTCATGTGGTTGTGGGTTTTAAGACCCATTCGCAGTGGGGATTCACGTGGTACACGTCTAGAAGGTGAGTCTCAGGGTCCAAGCTGCGTTCACCTGGAGGAGAGAGAAACCTTCTTTAGTTCGATAAAAGACATTCATCAGAATCTGTGTTTGAAAGAGTCAGTGATTTAATGGTACGTACCTATGTTTCCTCCGACCTCAAACAAATACTGACGTGGCCTCCGGCTACTGTTTCTGGTGCCACGACTAAGAGAGAAAAGAGAATGATTTGAATAAACCCAGACATCTCTATAGTATGCATTAGAAAAAAAACAGAGGTACTGTCTGGGACAGAAAAAAGTAATCCTCGTCCCCCACTGACCCGTTCTCGTAATCGAAGCGCGCCATAACGTCTTTGGCCTTGGTCTCGTTGTCAAGCTGGATCGCCATGGAGATCTTGGCGTGTAGTGGGGCGTGAACCCTGATGACCCCTTGTCGGAGGTCAGTGAGCTGTGGACCAAGATAAGATAATTCAAGTCCCATTACGTGACTGAATCTCATTCTGAAAGGTACTAGCGACCTCATCCAAATAAGTTCTGTCAGGCGCAAACATACACCTAATAACTTATGATATGGTTGTCTAGTCAAACTAACATTGAGAATACATCTGAATTGTTTTGGGGTAAAAGTACTTTACAGTCAGTAATCATTACCTCGCTCCTCTCAGTCTTCTCTCGTTCAGTGGTCTTCCTCCTCATCTGTAGCAGCTTCCTCTTGGTCTTCTCTGAGCTGGGCGGCTTCTTGCTGGCACCAGCCTCATTTAACTTCCTCACATGGGAGATGAGAAAGCAGGGCACCTGAGGAGAGAACAATATACCTGTTAATCTCCCTGCCCAGAGGCTTAAGGGTTGGGGCTATACAGGCTATATGCTTTCTAAGAAGCCAGGCACCAGTCACAAGATTTGGGTCAAGCTGCTCTTTGCGTTTCACACAAAGTGCCCGTATCACTGTCCTTGAGGGGTTTTGAGACAGGTTCATTTAGCCTGTCTACTAGCCTACTAACCTTATTGAATTACTGGAAGTCGTAAAATTTCAGATGCGACACTGGAACAGTTTGGGAAGTTTAGATGTCATTTATTAACCAGTCATTTCAAAATGTACAGCCTCAGTAGATTAACGCCTTATACTTTGACGAGCTAAATTGGGGGAGTGTGTGTGTTTGTACGTATCTGTACACGTGTGTGTGTGTGTGTGTGTGTAAATAGTAGCCAACTCACGGTCCAGAGCAGGTCCTGGTGTGTGATGAGTAGCCGTACGAGGTGGGCTGCCCCTGCGGCGCCCTGTATCTCCTCCTGTTTGGCGTTCTTGCCCCGGTAGGTGAAGAGGTTGGGAGCCACAATCATGGACACGTTCCACAGACCCATCCTGTTCTTCTCCTCATAGGCAACCACCTTCCTCAGGAACTCCAACAGCGCCTGCAGAGAGAGGAGTAAGAGTGGGTGTGTGCGTGTAGTTATTGTGTGTATGCGTCTGTGTGTGTGTGTGGTGGGGGTGTGTGTGTATATGTTTGGGTGTGTATGCGTCTGTGTGTGTGGTGTGTGTGTGTATATATATATATATATATATATATATATATATATATATATATATATATATATATATATATATATATATGTGTGGGTGTGTATGCGTTTGTGTGTGTGGTGTTGGTGTGTATGCGTTTGTGTGCGTTCAGCCTTTGCACTGGCACGTCACTGGGTATATCTGACCTGCGGATTCAAAATGTGTTGACAAACTAAACACACTGATACCTTATACAACACACTGTCTATGTACACTCAGGAAGAGATGACATCATTGGGTTATCAAACCGGTTCACTCCACACCTTCAAACACCCAGCTCAGGCAAAAAAAAATTGTTTTGATTAAAAAAAAAACATCTTGCATCACAACACATCTCCTCTTTCTAAATATCTATTTTAACTCTACTGTATATAACAATATGAATATGTAGATTTGAATAGTGTGTAATCTTTTTATCTCTTGGTATATTTAATATCTTATTTTGTTCGGGTCTATTACTGTTCGGTACTTTGTCATGTATTTGTTCATTTTATGTGGACCCCAGGAAGAGTAGCTGCTGAGTGTACAGTATCTAATGGACCCCAGGAAGAGTAGCTGCTGAGTGTACAGTATCTAATGGACCCCAGGAAGAGTAGCTGCTGAGTGTACAGTATCTAATGGACCCCAGGAAGAGTAGCTGCTGAGTGTACAGTATCTAATGGACCCCAGGAAGAGTAGCTGCTGAGTGTACAGTATCTAATGGAACCCAGGAAGAGTAGCTGCTGAGTGTACAGTATCTAAATGGGGAGCCTAATAAACTAAAGCACCCACCTTACTAAGAGTAGAAACCTCATCTAAACTTCAGACAATAACCCCTTCATGGAGCTACATTTAAACATGACTGTTGTTCTTCCGGTTCACTTCACGTGCACCAAGATGACTCATCATATTTTGCCTCGACTGAGGCTCAAGGGTTCAGCAACACTTGATGTTTGTTTACATGTTACGAAACGCTCCTTAGAATGGAATGTCAGTCACTCGTGGTTGTGACGATTGGCTAATGAGTCATAGGAATGCATCGGAAATGCATAGTTGGACACAGTTGCCCAATTAAAAACAAAACTCAGATATTTTAAGGTTGGGTAGGATAAGTGTGTGTGTTTTGGGTTGTGAGATCATAGTTCAAAGAGTAGTCTCTCTGTCCATGGTCATGAGTCCTAGAATAGCCACAAAGGCGACGAACCCTGCGCAGAGAGACCAAAGGTAAATAAAATGTTGACTTGACCTTTAGGGTCATAGTCATGCTCACCTTGAGTGTGTCTCTGTTGGGCTCAGGTAGCAGCATGATGAGGAGGTGCAGGGCCTGGATCTGCTGTCTGGGAGAGGAGATATCTGAGAAGATACAGAGCAGAAAACACACTAATCTCTCATACACACACATAACCTTTCTTATCAGTGTTAAGTGTTAAGAGTATACTTTAGAGAAAACATGTAAATTAATCATACATATTAATGTTACATGTACTGTAATGAATGTTAACCATGGTGATATACTGTATGAAGGACAGTAGAATTGGACAGAGTCTCTGCCTACTGGGCAGCTAATGAACCTTCGCTGGGTGTATAAAGGGCTGACCAGTTTGAGGGTGTCTAGTCACATATGTACTGTATCCACTTCATCATAAGAGTGTAGGTAGGCCTGCGTGCGTGTGCGTACTCACTCTGTGCGGCGGAGAAGGCAGGAGCGTGCTGGAGCGTGAGCAGAGGATAAGGCAGTTCTCTGATGAACATCTTCAGCAGACCCGCTGCGTCATTGTGCCTCACCTGCTCCCAGTCAAACCGGTCCTCATAGAGCTTCTGCTCCAGCTCCTGGCGCAGATGCTGCAATAACCAACAACAAATCAAAATGGCTCCTCCTCTGGTAAAACTCAACTCTATAGGTCACCTGGGTTGACCTGCCATGGCACCTAACAAATCAAAATAGAGGGGGGTTGGTCTAATAATGGAAGGAGGGTATTCAGACCAGAGGGTAGGGAGAGGTAGAGAGGGTGGTCTCCCGCAGGCTGGGATTGATGCTGGAGGAGTGGAGATGACAATGGGGCGGCAGCGTAGCCTAGTGGTTAGAGCGTTGGACTAGTAACTGAAAGGTTGCAAGTTCAAATCCCTGGGCTGACAAGGTAACAATCTGTCATCTGCCCCGGAACAAGGCAGTTAGTTAACCCACCTAGGCCGTCATTGAAAATAAGAATTTGTTCTTAACTGACTTGCCTAGTTAAATAAAAGGTTCAAATGTATTTTATATATTTTTTTAAAATCAGGAGAGTCCACCCCTGTGAAGGCTCACTCTGTCTGGACAGGTTTCATCTGTGGGCCCCTGGGCTGGCTGTGTATCAGGGGCCTCGACTCAGTATGGATCTACTAGTAAAAAATATGTTTTGGTTGAGGAGTGCAAAGCACATGCACCCTTTCACACAGAGACATGCTACACACACGTAAGCACATTGATATGTACACATGTACACACAGTGGTGTAAAGTTAAAATACTTTAAAGCACAACTTAAGTAGTTGTGTATCTGTAGTTTACTAATTATATTTTTGACAACCTGTACTTCACTAGATTCCTAAAGAAAATAATGTACTTTTAACATTTTCCCTGACACTCAAAAGTACTCGTTATATGACAGGAAAATGGTCCAATTCACAGACTTATCAAGAGAACATCCCTGGTCATCCCTAATGCCTCTGATCTGGAGGACACTGAACAGAGAACATCCCTGGTCATCCCTACTGCCTCTGATCTGGAGGACACTGAACAGAGAACATCCCTGGTCATCCCTAATGCCTCTGATCTGGAGGACTCACTGAACAGAGAACATCCCTGGTCATCCCTAATGCCTCTAATCTGGAGGACTCACTGAACAGAGAACATCCCTGGTCATCCCTACTGCCTCTGATCTGGAGGACTCACTGAACAGAGAACATCCCTGGTCATCCCTACTGCCTCTGATCTGGAGAACTCACTAAACAGAGAACATCCCTGGTCATCCCTAATGCCTCTGATCTGGAGAACTCTCTAAACACAAATGCTTTGTTTGTAAATGATGTCTGAGTGTTGGGGTGTGCCCCTGGCTATCCGTCAATATAAATAAAACGAGAACATTGTGTGGTCTGGTTTGCTTAATATAAGGAAGTTGAAATTATTTATACTTTTGATACTTAAGTATACATAAAACCAAATACCAAAGACTTTTACTCAAGTGGTATTTTACTGGGTGACTTTCACTTTTACTTGAGTCATTTGCTATTAAAACAGGTGTATTTACTTTTACTCAAGTATGGCAATTGGGTACTTTTTCAACCACTGTGTGCACACACACACCTGCACCAATCTCCCCAACACAGAATGACTGCATGAGAGAGAAGGAATGTGGGAATGATAAGGGGAGAGATAAGTGTAGGGAGGAGGGACACTGCCTTGTGTTTTAGATAGCAGAAATAGGTCAGTCATTAACATGGTTTATGAGCATGATGTAATTTCCTGCCAAAACAACCATTCTTCTAGGCCACTGAAAACGAAGCTGTCCTTTACAACGTGAATGTGGATACCGTAAACCTCTACACTGGGCTCATACAAAAAAGAGTCAATTACAAAATGTTTTGATTTGTTGCCGTCTTTCCCTTCTGTGAAATGTTTTTACAATGTCACAGAGCTATGATTGGTGGTTGACAGCTATAGTGTGACAAACTCCAGTGTGTGTGTGTGTGTATCTAGGGTGTCTTACCTTTACTCTGGAGGCAGACCCTGGTACTCTGAGAATCCCCTCAGTCTGTAGTCCTGTCTGCTCCAGCTTGGACAAGAGCTGTAAACACACAAGAGTACACGTTTTATGAACCAAAAATTTAACAAGCCAAGAGGGACATTCCAATGTGAACCTGACTCATCCGTAAACAAAACCAACCTAACGTGACTGCATTTGTTTCATCTTCCGGTTTTCACAGCCAAAGCATTGTTGGTAACATACAGAACAACTTAGAGCCGTCAGACCCTAATGGGAAGTTATTTTTTGTGACAGGGAAGTTTTTAAACCACAAAAAAAACCAGCATTCAATTCATATTGACAACTAGTGATAAAAGCGTCCACAGATTAAGTCTCTGGCCCTTGATGTGTTTGTTTTCCATTGCCCTACTGAACAAGACTCAGGTCTGGGTTGGCGACTTCAGTCGTTTTGCCTCTACATTCCAGGAGTGGAAAGATGTGCCTAAGTCAGCGCCCTGAGATAACGCTATCAGAACCCTCCGTCTCTCACACAAGTGGTACACTCCAAAACAAAGGGACAACCCTCCTGTTTCCTGCCTCTTACTGGGGACTGAAGAGATACAATATTTGCCTTAAAAATGTGCACTCCGTAACTTCTACCACACAAGTAAACTGTGTGGTAAGAACCACCTGTTTACTAGATCAAACAAAACCCTAATCCTGAAGTAACCTCCTTCATCAAGTCATCCAGCATAAACCCATTTCCAGGTCAGCAAAAATATATAGCAACACTGACATAGCCGTGAAATAACCATTGCTTCAAAATAAAAAAAAGTCCTATAATTCCCTTTCGGAAGCTGCTGTTATCTACCAAATCTTTTAAACACCACCTTGATACCCCATACTCTAGTCCTATACACGCCCTGTGAGACTAGACAGTCAGTGTGACAAGAGTATTTAAGTCTAATTCTGGTTGGACAGGAATGACTGCTGCGAATAGGATACCATATGGCATCCTGGCAATGCCAAGGTTCGTTCGGGTCATCCCCCTAACTGGCTGACTGACTGGCAGCTGCTAAGACTCTGCTAAAAGTAAGACATTATTTTCTTCAGCACAGCTTATTTACTGTAGGTGGGACACCTACACTACCGTCACTTAGAAATGTCGTTTTTGAAAGAAAATCTCATTTTTCTGTCCATTTAAAATAGCATCAAATTGATCAGAAATACTGTGTAGACATTGTTCATGTTGTTAATTACTACTGTAAACAGCTTAATTTTAAAGGAATATCTACATAGGCATATAGAGGACCATTATCAGCAACCATCACTCCTGTATTCCAATGGCAAGTTGTGTGTTAGCTAATCCAAGTTTATCTTTTTTTTTTTTAAAAGGCTAATTGATCATTAGAAACCCCTTTTGCAACTGGTGTCCTGTTTAAAGAGGCAATAAGGCAGGCCTTCTTTAGTTGAGTATCTGGAGCATCAGCATTTGGGGGTTCAATTAAAGGCTCAAAATGGCCAGAAACAAATATTTTCTTCTGAAACTCGTCAGTTTATTCTTGTTCTGAGAAATGAAGACTATTCTATGCGAAAAATTGCCAAGAAACTGAAGATCTCGTCCAACGCTGTGTACTACTCCCGTCACAGAACAGCGCATACTGGCTATAACCAGAATAGAAAGAGTGGGAGGCCCCGGTGCACAACTGAGCAAGAGGACAAGTACATTAGAGTGTCTAGTTTGAGAAACAGATGCTTCACAAGTCTTCAACTGGCAGCTTCATTAAATAGTACCCGCAAAACACCAGTCTCAACGTCAACAGTGAAGAGGTGACTCCGGGATGCCGGCCTTCTAGGCAGAGTTCCTCTGTCCAGTGTCTGTGTTATTTTGCCCCCATCTTAATCTTTTATTTTTATTGGCCAGTCTGAGATATGTATTTTTCTTTGCAACTCTACCTAGAAGGCCAGCATCCTGGAGTCACCTCTTCACTGTTGACGTTGAGACTGGGGTTTTGAGGGTACTATTTAATGGAGCTGTGAGGCGTCTATTTCTCAAACTACCAGCCGTTTCTTAAAAAATCTGCAGTTTCCAGCTACAATAGTCAGTTACAACATTAACAAGGTCTACACTTTATTTCTGATAAATTTGTTGCCATTTTAAATGGACAAAAAAAGTGCTTTTCCTTCAAAAACAAGGACATTTCTAAGTGACCCCAAACTTTTGAACGGTAGCGTATATTAAAATATGAGTTATCAGAGCTAACATATTCTATGATAGAAATAGACAAGAACTAACATAGATCCATAGCTGATTTGACAACACAAATTAATATAGAATTCAGTTTATGATTAATCACTTGACACTCCTCCCCCGATCGGTAAGTTTAACAGGAGCATATGGTACATTTCTGACATTTAGTCTCTCCAGAATGTCTTTGTGATAACACGTGAGAAACCAATGCTTAATCAGGCTGCCAAGTGCTGATAGAGTTAAACAGGAGGGGAAAAAGGATCTTGGAGAAGGGCAGGCAGTGAGTTGGCTTGTGCTGACACACATTAGGATTAACACAAACTCTCTCTCTAAAACACACACACAGGAGAAGATGGGTAGTGTGTTGTAGTCAATGGTTCTGAGAAAGGGTTGGTTCAGTAGGAATATCATGATGGACTTGATGAGAGCCAGTGTACTATGGGTTATCAGAGGGTGGGAGAAGAGCTGAGGGAAGGAGAGAACGAGAGAGAGTAAGGAAATGAGGGAGAGAGATTGTTTAACTGACCCATAGAAGTGTTATGTAGGAGGCCCCCATAAATGGCAATGCAGAATAACCGCAAAGTAAAGGACAGCTGAAGCAAACGAATAGAACTAAAAACAGGTACAGTACCTTTCTGAACACAAGAGGAACCTTGGACCCAGGAAACTTCTTCTGGTCATTCTCCAGTAGAGTGGTCAGGGGAACTCCAAATATACCACTTTCTGTGGATCGGGAGGGAAACGTTCAAACCAGAGGGACTGTTCATGTAAAAACGTGATGTGCAACACCAGAGTTGTGTTCATTATGGCAAGCATCTGAAAACATCATAGAATGCCTAGTCCCGCCATGTTTACATGTGTTTTCTGCTGTTTGGTGCACATTGAACACGACCCAGTCAACCAGCCACCCACCTCTAGCCTTGCTACGTGCCGCTCGGTTGCGTTTGAGCTCGATGCCCAGGCCGTCGTAGAAGGTGGTCAGTTCAATCAAAGAGATGTAGCCGATCTTCTTCATGTCCTCACAAGACAGGTCCTGGATGCGGGTGAGGCCCAGTTTAGGCCTGGGCAGCTGAAATGTCTGTACAAGACCGAAGACAACACACATTTTACATATTCAAACAGGTTCCTGGAGGGCGGCCTAGTGGTTAACACAGCTGCCTCCAGTCCACAAAAAGCAGCCTACGGCAGGAGTTCAAATCCTCGCTCTGCCACTTTCTGTCCTATACATCCCCTTCCCCTTCAATCTGTCTCTCCCTCTCATTTCCTACTGTCTAAATAACTGTTGTTTTTAGTTCCATTTCCCTTTAAACAAAAAGGTCAGAGGTGAGACTCACTGGCAGGTCATGGTCATCTCTGCAGATGCGTTGGCAGTCCTGGCAGTCCCCCTGGCGGCCCCTGTGGTGGGCAGTGGTGCCCTCGGAGTAGGGCACCTCGAAAGACAGGGAGTCAGAGGTGTCCTGAGGTGGTGGGCAGGGAGGGCACTCTGAAACACGTCTCTCTGTGCTCTGGGAGAAGCTGGGACACGCAGGCCTCACTGGAAAACACACACACACCAGTCTCAATGATAGCTACATCACCAGTATATTCCCCCTTAAGCACAAACATCAGTCCAACCAATCAGATGGGAATGATACAAGTCCAATGTGTTATTCACATTGAAACGATCATAAGAAGCATTCAACAACCCATTGGAGGGGTTCCTTCACAGGGAGGGGTAACCACAGCCAACCACATCAAACCAAACAATAAACGGTGGTAACATATTGAGAGACGACTCACCTCTAGAAGACGTCCGGTGGACGCATCTGGAAGGCATGTCTCCATTGGGTGACTTGGGGGGGACAGGGGGTATGGGATCAACTGGCTAAAAGGAGAGGAGACATACGTGATCATCATTTATTTTCATTCAACGTGTGGGACACATGAAAAGATGGATGGTCCTTCAGCATTCAACTATGGTGAAAGGGTTTAGGAGTCATTTCTGTGAACCGAATGAACACCAGCAGTATCAGACACAGTAACAGATGTCAGAACAGCGATGTGCTAGTTTGATTCCTGTGAATTGACTTCCATATTACGGCTGCGCAGGTTCATTTGCTGACACGGGGAGAGAGGAAAGTGGATATCAACGGAACAAAGGAGGTTTCAACAGGAGCCAGCTGTTTTGTTCTGTTGTATACATACAAGTCAGTGAAAAGAGCATGGTCAACGGTTACGCACAACGCTGCCAAAATTGACTGGAGCCAAACCACATCGTCAGCAGCACCGCGATAGAGAAATACAGCCTAGAAACTATAGATTACATGTACCCAAATATCCATTGCACAGACAGAGAGCTTGAGTCCATAATATATCCAGGTAAATACTTACGGTATGCCTAAATACACAATGGTACATATACGCCATGGTATACTTGTACTGCAATGTTGAGGGAACTAGCACACAAGCATTTCTCTGCACCTTTTATGCCAGCTGTAAACTGTGTACGTGACAAATACAATGTCATGTTAAGCAATTAAAATAACTACATGCTTTTTCTTTTCAACGATGTCCTACCACCATCTTTCACTATTAGATGACAAAAAGGCTACGGTTTAATTTTTCCTCACCCAGACTGAATGGATGTTTTTATGCTTCTACATTGGTTTACAGCCCAGACTCAATGCCCTGGACACCTTAATCCATTTCCCTAATCATACTAAAACAGTTGTCTGTGGGGCCTGCCAGTAGCCTGCACTAGGATATGGGGCCTGCCAGTAGCCTGTCACTAGTCTGTGGGGCCTGCCAGTAGCCTGTCACTAGTCTGTGGGGCCTGCCAGTAGCCTGCCAATAGGCTGTGGGGCCTGCCAGTAGCCTGCCACTAGTCTGTGGGGCCTGCCAGTAGCCTGCCACTAGGCTATGGGGCCTGCCAGTAGCCTGCCACTAGTCTGTGGGGCCTGCCAGTAGCCTGTCACTAGTCTGTGGGGCCTGCCAGTAGCCTGTCACTAGTCTGTGGGGCCTGCCAGTAGCCTGTCACTAGTCTATGGGGCCTGCCAGTAGCCTGTCACTAGTCTGTGGGGCCTGCCAGTAGCCTGTCACTAGTCTGTGGGGCCTGCCAGTAGCCTGTCACTAGGCTATGGGGCCTGCCAGTAGCCTGTCACTAGTCTGTGGGGCCTGCCAGTAGCCTGTCACTAGTCTGTGGGGCCTGCCAGTAGCCTGTCACTAGGCTATGGGGCCTGCCAGTAGCCTGTCACTAGGCTGTGGGGCCTGCCAGTAGCCTGCACTAGGCTATGGGGCTAGTCTGTGGAGCCTGCCAGTAGCCTGTCACTAGGCTATGGGGCCTGCCAGTAGCCTGCCACTAGTCTGTGGGGCCTGCCAGTAGCCTGTCACTAGGCTATGGGGCCTGCCAGTAGCCTGCCACTAGTCTGTGGGGCCTGCCCTGCCAGTAGCCTGCCACTAGTCTGTGGGGCCTGCCCTGCCAGTAGCCTGCCACTAGTCTGTGGGGCCTGCCAGTAGCCTGCCACTAGGCTATAGGGCCTGCCAGTAGCCTGCCACTAGGCTATAGGGCCTGCCAGTAGCCTGCCACTAGGATATGGGGCCTGCCAGTAGCCTGCCACTAGGCTGTGGGGCCTGCCAGTAGCCTGCCACTAATCTGTGGGGCCTGCCAGTAGCCTGTCACTAATCTGTGGGGCCTGCCAGTAGCCTGCCACTAGTCTGTGGGGCCTGCCAGTAGCCTGCCACTAGGCTGTGGGGCCTGCCAGTAGCCTGCCACTAGGCTATGGGGCCTGCCAGTAGCCTGCCACTAGGCTATGGGGCCTGCCAGTAGCCTGTCACTAGGCTATGGGGCCTGCCAGTAGCCTGCCACTAGTCTGTGAGGCCTGCCAGTAGCCTGTCACTAGGCTATGGGGCCTGCCAGTAGCCTGCCACTAGGCTATGGGGCCTGCCAGTAGCCTGCACTAGGCTATGGGGCCTGCCAGTAGCCTGCACTAGGCTATGGGGCCTGCCAGTAGCCTGCCACTAGGCTATGGGGCCTGCCAGTAGCCTGCCACTAGGCTATGGGGCCTGCCAGTAAACGATGGGGCATGCCAGTAGATTGTGAGGCCTTAAGAAGAGTGAAGGCTTTCTCTGTGTCCCGGACTAAGTGGTGTGACTCATAATCCTGTGCTCCCTTCCACATCTGACTCACCCTAGAGGCTCCTGCCATCACCACACAGCAGTGCTGACAGAGGCACTCGTGGCACTCTTTGGTGGGGGGTGTTATTGGTCCTATCACCCCTCCCATTCATTCATGCTGTAAATATCTCAATCTCTTTCAACACTTCATAGCCACACAATAGCCTTGGGAGGGCTAGTCTTAATCATATCAGCTAGCTAGATACTGAGGTGCAGTCTGCATACTTGCCTCAACTTCCCTTGATAGACAACTGCAAAGACACCACTAGGCCGAACACAATCTGTGGGCTTGCTACCTGATATACGACCAACCCTTCTACAGAATTACAATGCTGCTATAGGATGCCATTTGCAGGTCATGCATTACACCGCCATCTGAAAACAGTATGGGACTTCCCTGTTGCCCTTCTCATGTAAAACTTTCTTCACATTCCAGCTCCCAGCCAGTCAGTGGGGCAATTCTATTTCTGGAGAAAGAGGGGACAGCTGCCCACACCAGCTGAGAGCTGCATTATAGGGCTAAGCAAGAGCTCATCGTGTTTCCACTATCCAACACCGCTCCTCTAACAATGGCCTGTGCCAAAGCCATGTATTATGCCTATAATGGTTCTGGCCCATACCAATGCTGGGGTGGGGGGTGGGGGTGACATCCTGAGTATCTGAAGCATGTTTACTGGACTCCTCTCCTTACTCTATTCCATCTCTGACACACAGGATTAGGATACGTACTGAGATTACAGAGGCTTGTCTGGCTCTGCCAGAGGATCAGTATGCCAGATGAGATGGTTATATCCAGATGAACTGAGGTCATAGGGGCACTGAGGGTCAGAGGCACCAGTTATAGCCGACAAAGGGCCAGACATGAGACAGATTTCATGTCAACTCGTTTCATTTTAGGATTTCAATGGGAAATATACAGACTCCAACTCCATAAACGCAATTGCTGAATGCTTAACCCAAAGCACCCTCACCGTAGATGGATCATAAACAACAAAAAGTGTTCCCTTTATCTCTTTGAAGCCATCTGTCTCACCGATGTGTCTGGCGTGGAGAAGATGTCTCGGACGTGTCTAGTCGGCTGCTTGCTCCTCTTCCTCACGGTCAGGGTGTAATTATCCACACGCTTCTTAACCATGGCTGCCTGCGAGCGCGTTAGCGTGGAGAGCAGCGCCTCCGCAGGCCCCTCCCCCAACGCCCCCGACACCAGCGTGGAAAGACCCGCATCCTGCAGCCACGCCTCTTCAAGCTCCGCCTCTGGAATGCAGAAGAGTCAGAGATAAATCAGTATCCATAGCATTTATCAGAATCTAAATGTGTCTCCATCTCTATGGGAAGGACATCAAAAGAGCACGTCAAGTGTTGGTGTCCATTCCATTTAATATTTCCAGAGTTTAATGGAATTTAACTAGAATTGAGCCCAACTCAACACACCCTAGGTCTATAAATGGCTAAAAGCACAATTTCCTGGTAAGTATGTAGCCTACCGTCCATACTGCCCCTCTCCAGCAAGTCCTCGTGGCCCCGCTGGCCATCTTCCTCGATGTTCTTCACTTCGCTCCAGTAGTCCTCCATGGAGTCCTGGGAGTCCCGTGATGCCGGCCGCTCCGGTGGGCTGGGAGGGGGAGAGGGCCTGGTCCCCCTAGAACTCATCCTGCCTAGTAGGTCTATCCCCTGGTACTGCACCTTCCTGGGGTGGGGAGGGATGAGGTCAGTAAGTCAATAGGTTGGTATTGGGAGGTGGGGAGGAGATTGTAGGCCGTTTTTGTCATACCAGAATTGGTTTAACTGTGAAAAACATTTCAATTTCAAAATACCAGATTACACATTGAGGGGAAAAAAATAGGCTACGTCAGACATACACTTCTTAAAACCCCTGTACTTTATAAACCATATACACACCGGATACACCTAGATCAGACACTAGAAACTACACTTCTCAAAACCCCTGTACTTTATAAACCATATACACACCGGATACACCTAGATCAGACACTAGAAACTAAAGTACCAGTTATTCAAGGGTTTTTCTTTATTTTTACTATTTTCTACATTGTGGAATAATAGTAAAGACATCATCAATGACATAACATATGGAATCATGTTACCAAAAAAAGTGTTAAACCGATCAAGAAAATATATTATATATTTGAAATTCTTCAAAGTAGCCACTTTTTGCCTTGATGACATTTTCTACATACAATGTAGAAAATAGTACAAATAAAGAAAAACCCTTGAATGAGTAGGTGTGTCTAAACTGTTGACTGGTAGGACTGACAGGAGGGGAATTTAACTCACCACGCCCCTACTGAAGACACTGGACTGGAGGAGCTAGGGGGCTAGTCTAAGAATGATTATCTTATCTTTCATTGCAAAATGAGCCCAGTATCACTTAGGCCAGCATGTCACACTGTGAATCATAGAAACCATTACGCATTCAGAAATGAATTGGGGGGGGGGGGCTGAATCACCATTCCTAATAATGAAGAAAACAACTTTAGGCACTCGACCACAGTTTATATCTGTGATAAACATCTTTCTGGAGAGAGTTCTCCCTTATTCCCTCCTAAACACTGCATCCACTCAGAGAATCAAAACAGCAGATTCTTTAGCTTCATGAAATAACGAAAGAAGCAAATGTTTCTAAACAAACTGTAAATAATAGTGAAGTGAAACCATGTAACTTAACATGAAACTGGGCTGTAATTAACCTCTGAACTTTGGAAAACAACAATAAATACATAAAACTTGCGGGGGGGGGGGGGGGGGGGGGGTAATAAACAGACAATAAGACAAGCATGAAACTATTCATTAGGAGAAACGCGAGTTGCGGCTGGAGCTGCTATAAGCCGTGCATGTACACGAATGCACAGTGGGGTAAAATACTTATGTAGTACTTTAAAGTATTCTTAAGTCCTTTTTGGGGGTTATTTGTACTTTACTATTTATATTATTGACAACTTTCACTCCATTAAATTCCTGACATCAAAAAGTACTAGTTACAGTTAGAATGTTCAGGCAGGACAGCAATCTGGTCGAATTCACACACACCTATAACACTTTGTCATCTGGCAGACTCACTAAACACAAATACTGCATTTGTAAATTACGTCTGAGTGTTGGAATTTTATGTATAACATTTACTATAACTAAATACTTCTACTCAATTTTGACAAATGAGTACTTTTTCAACCACTGTACTTAAGCACATGTTAAAACCAGATACTTTGAGACTTTTACTAGTATTTTACTGGGTAACCTTTACTTGAGTAATTCTGTATTTAGGTAGTGTCTTTACTTTTACTCAAGTATGACGATTGGGTACTTGTAACACCCCTGTGAATGAGGGTGCTTGTGCTCCACTTCACACGTATGAGCATGTTAGGCAGAGATGGGCAACCTTGATGGGAGTGGGGGGGGCACATAAAAATCACAACTCATCATGAGGGACCGCAGTGGCTCGCGGGTCTGTGTATCCATACCCACACATGGAGTCAGTGCCGGCCGTAGCCTATTGGGGGCATTAAGTAAAATTGTTGCGGGGGTCCCAACTTGCGAGTAAAACATTTTAGAGGCCCTCCTCTCAACAGTGGAGATACTTATTTTCACATTTCTTGTAATCTACACATTTTGCCATGGGGCAGAGAAAATACCAAATCATCATCACCATTACCATCTGTAATTTGACAACAAATTTAGATAGCTGGCTAGACTAATTTACCAATCAGTGACTGATACAGGAGGGAAAACTGCTACCCTGGGGAAGGGTACCAAACAATGTCTGCAGTATTGAAGGTCTCCAAGAACCCAGTGGCCTCCATCATTCTTAAAATGGAAGAAGTTTGGAACCACCATGACTCTTCCTAGAGCTGTCCGCCCGGCCAAACTGAGCAATCGGGGGAGAAGGGCCTTGGTCAGGGAGGTGACCAAGAACCCAATGGTCACTCTGACAGAGCTCCAGAGTTCCTCTGTGGAGATGGGAGAACTTTCCAGAAGGATAACCATCTCTGCAGAACTCCACAAATCAGGCCTTTATGGTAGAGTGCCCAGACAGAAGCCGCTCCTCAGTAAAAGGCACATGACGGCCCGCTTGGAGTTTGCCAAAAGGCACCTAAAGGGCTCTCAGACCAAGAGAAACAAGATTCCCTGGTCTGATGAAACCAAGAATGAACTCTTTGGCCTGAATGACAGGAGTCACATCTGGAGGAGACCTGGCACCATACCTACGGTGAAGCATGGTGGTGGCAGCATCATGCTGTGAGGATGTTTTTCAGCGGCAGGGACTGGGAGACTAGTCAAGTGAGGGAAAAATTAACGGAGAAAAGTACAGAGATCCTTGATGAAGTCCTGAGCGCTCTGAAACAGGTTATCAGACTGGGGTGAAGGTTCACCTTCCAACAGGACAACGACCCTAACCACACAGCCAAGACAATGCAGGAGTGCCTTTAGGAAAAGTCTATGAATGTCCTTGAGTAGCCCAGGCAGAGCCTGGACTTTGAACCCGATCGAACATCTCTGGAGAGACCTAAAATAGCTGTGCAGGGACGCTTCCCATCCAGCCTGAAAGGATCTGTAGAGAAGAAATGGGAGAAACTCCCCAAGTACAGGTGTGCTAAGCTTGTAGCTTCATACCCAAGAAGACTCAAGGCTGTAATCGCTGCCAAAGGTGCTTCAACAAAGTACTGAGTAAAGGGTCTAAATACTGATGTATATATACATATATACATACATATATATATATTTTTTTATACAATAATATCTTAATACCTGTTTTTGCTTTGTCATTTTGGTGTGTACATTATTGTGTGTACATTGATGAGAAACAAAAAACATTTAATACATTTTAGAATAAGTAACAAAATGTGAAAAATGTGGTCTGAATACATTCAGAATGCACTGTCCATCATCATGCGGAGTCCATCCATCCTCCTATTAAGCCATCTCTTCCCACAGGTCTGCCTGCTTCCAGTCACAGCCGGGTTCCCATTACAACTCCTAATTACAGAGAGGCCTCGTGACATCACAGGCCTTTTCATTTCAGACAGGCAGAGTTATGAGTGGTCAGGAGAGCAGCACCTTGTTGTGGCTTGTTGGCCCCTTAAACCTGTATGGCTGGGCCCGTGTCTGATGCGGTCCGATGGAGTCTGATGTCAGGTCCGATGGACCAGGTCAATGCTGGGATAGGGGGTTCCTGGTCCAAAGAATGATAGGTTGGGAAAGGAACGTGGCAGAGTACTGAGGGCAGTGTCATACACACCCTTCTCTCCCCCTCTACAGCTGGAGGAGGGACATGAATAGGAGTCAAGGGGAAGGTTAAAGGGGTCTTCCCTAGGACTGTAAGGGATTTCCTACTATCTATTCAGCATGGAAACCATCCCAATGTCATTCAATTCTGTTCAAATTAAATTTGCTGCACAATGAACAATTTTGTTTGCAAGCTCACGTAGGGCCAAAAGCACATCAGTATTCAGGGAAAAAGGTATGCCTGCTTGTTTGTATTCAAATATTGATAAGTGTGTGTGTGTGTGTGTGTGCCAGGAAGCTGGCCCTGGCCACACTTAGGGGGGATGTTATTGATTAGAATGATGCATGCTGGGCGTGTGGATGGCGCGGAACTTTGTTTTAATGGGTTTTTGTTCCCCTGGGTACCCCTCCACCCTCACACCCCTCATGCTATCACATGAGATTTCACAGAATAACATACAGGTCTACAGTATGCCGTTCATTACAGGAAGAGTAGCTAGTATGATGGGCTGTAGAGGCAAAGAATAAGCTAAGAACACTTTGAGCTTATGACTATCCCTATTGATATAGGTTTAGAAACGCAGGCCTCCTCATGCACATATCATGACAATTCAAATGAACACAACCTTTTTCTAGGAATCCATGTGTGCAGAATAAAACAACAATTCCATGTGTAAGGTTGGTTTGTTGACACAAAGAAATATGCTGTGCTTGTTGAAGAGCAGGTTTGGATGTGTGTGTGTGGGTGACAGCTGTTCAGCACAGAAGCATTTCGTTTGGAGGAAGTATACCATTCATTCCCGTACTAATACAACTTGAAAACAACCCTTCACCATCTCTGAACAACAGCGACGTCACCTGCTATGATGCTGGCAACTGAGGGGGCATAGGTCAGGACCAGCATACACAAAACATCTTAGAAATCTTATGATCTTAAAAAAAAAAAAAAAAAATGTATCCTAGATAAGTACTTCTACTCTGAGACACTTTGTGAATACTGGCCCAGGTTGTTTTTCCTAGAACAGAGTCAATAGTAGACACACTAAGACACCTCAGTTGATTCACAGAGTGGTTAATCTCCAGTCTCTAAAATATCAAGAAACATCTGGTTCAACCCCAAAATGAAAGAAGCCTTATTAGGTGAAATACAGAACAGTTAAGGTATGTATGACACAGACACACTTAGTTCTACCCAGCCATTTCCCCTCAGGTCATGTTAAGGAGGTTTATTCAAATAAATTCAAGTTGAAGAGTAAAGAGTTTTAGATGGAGAGATTCCTAACTCAGGTGCTGGTAGTGTAGGGACAGGGTGACACCATTCCAGTGACCCATTATGTACGGTAGGCTATACTACAGTCACTATGGCTTCCTGTGATTCACTATACGCCAGTGGATACATACAGTACCCATACATACAGTACCCATACGCCAGCAGATACATACAGTACCCATACGCCAGCGGATACATACAGTACCCATACGCCAGCAGATACATACAGTACCCATACGCCAGCGGATACATACAGTACCCATACGCCAGCGGATACATACAGTACATACAGTGCCATACATACAGTACATACATACATACAGTACCCACACGCCAGCGGATACATACAGTACCCATACGCCAGCGGATACATACAGTACACATACATACAGTACCCATACGCCAGTGGATACATACAGTACCCATACGCCAGCAGATACATACAGTACCCATACGCCAGCGGATACATACAGTACCCATACGCCAGCGGATACATACAGTACCCATACGCCAGCGGATACTTACAGTGCCCATACGCCAGCGGATACATACAGTGCCCATACGCCAGCGGATACATACAGTGTCCATACGCCAGCGGATACATACAGTACCCATACGCCAGCGGATACATACAGTACCCATACGCCAGCGGATACATACAGTACACATACATACAGTGCCCATACGCCAGCGGATACATACAGTAACCATACGCCAGAGGATACATACAGTACACATACATACAGTACCCATACGCCAGTGGATACATACAGTACCCATACGCCAGCAGATACATACAGTACACATACCACAGCGGATACATACAGTACCCATACATACAGTGCCCATACGCCAGCGGATACATACAGTACCCATACGCCAGCGAATACATACAGTACCCATACGCCAGCAGATACATACAGTACACATACCACAGCGGATACATACAGTACCCATACATACAGTGCCCATACACCAGCGGATACATACAGTACCCATACGCCAGCGGATACATACAGTACCCATACGCCAGCGGATACATACAGTGCCCATACGCCAGCGGATACATACAGTACCCATACGCCAGCGGATACATACAGTACCCATACATACAGTGCCCATACGCCAGCGGATACATACAGTACCCATACATACAGTGCCCATACGCCAGCGGATACATACAGTACCCATACGCCAGCGGATACATACAGTACCCATACGCCAGCAGATACATAGTGCCCATACGCCAGCGGATACATACAGTACCCATACATACAGTGCCCATACGCCAGCGGATACATACAGTACCCATACGCCAGCGGATACATACAGTACCCATACATACAGTACCCATACGCCAGTGGATACATACAGTACCCATACGCCAGCGGATACATACAGTACCCATACAGACAGTACCCATACGCCAGCAGATACATACAGTACCCATACGCCAGCGGATACATACAGTACCCATACGCCAGCAGATACATACAGTACCCATACGCCAGTGGATACATACAGTACCCATACAGACAGTACCCATACGCCAGCAGATACATACAGTACCCATACGCCAGCGGATACATACAGTACCCATACAGACAGTATCCATACGCCAGCAGATACATACAGTACCCATACGCCAGGGGATACATACAGTACCCATACGCCAGCGGATACATACAGTACCCATACGCCAGCAGATACATACAGTACCCATACAGACAGTACCCATACGCCAGCAGATACATACAGTACCCATACGCCAGCAGATACATACAGTACCCATACGCCAGCAGATACATACAGCACCCATACGCCAGCAGATACATACAGTACCCATACAGACAGTACCCATACGCAAGCAGATACATACAGTACCCATACGCCAGCGGATACAGACAGTACCCATACGCCAGCGGATACATACAGTACCCATACCACAGGGGATACATACAGTGCCCATACCACAGGGGATACATACAGTACCCATACCACAGGGGATACATACAGTACCCATACGCCAGCAGATACATACAGTACCCATACCACAGTGGATACATACAGTAGTCATACCACAGGGGATACATACAGTAGTCATACCACAGCGGATACATACAGTAGTCATACCACAGCGGATACATACAGTAGTCATACCACAGCGGATACATACAGTAGTCATACCACAGCGGATACATACAGTACACATACCACAGCGGATACATGCAGTACACATACCACAGCGGATACATGCAGTAGTCATACCACAGCTTAGGAAACCTATAGAACCATCATTCCGTTCAAAAACCTTTCTCGTCCATCATGTGGGTACCGTTCCACTACAGTCAATTCAGATATAATGAATGTACTACAATCCCTAAGTCTTCAGGTGTGCTTCTTGGTAGGATATCCTAAATAAAAAATTGCTCCGAAATATCTTTGCCCCTCACAAAAATCAAAACATTCATACAAATAACTAAATGGAATTAGAAGTCATAATGCATGACCTCTGGCTAAAAGGTACTGAATGTTCCTTTAAGGAAATATCTTAGTAAATACAATATGTATTCATTCACACCACCATCAATACAGACAGTCCATGTGTTAATGTTCCACTTCACAAGAATCACTCACACACTTCAGGAGGAAAAATCACATTACCTTTCAGTTCCTCATCCAGCTCGAGAGAAGAGGGGAGCGAGTGAACTCTAGTGATCTAAAAAAGAGAGGTGCCTGTCTAGAGTATATAAACAAATCTGTTTGAAGCCAGGCAGGGAGCGAGAGACAGAGACAACTATCTCAGGATATCCTCCTACAGACAGAGCTTGGGTTCCACAGAGACTCATCTCTCCTCCCACCCGCACACACACACACACACACCTCCTCTCTCACGCTCTCCCTCCATCCCATTCCCACTCCGCGGCACACAAGTTTCCAGTGTCCAGCTTTCTCCCCTCCTTCCCTCACTCCCTCTCTCCCAGTCTCTCTTCCACCCCTCCCCTTCTCCGCTCCCCGGCCCCCCTGCCGACATATTTACTGCTTACAATTCCTCTTCTCTGCTTTAATCTTCACCAAGCCTCAACTACCTCTTTAAAGGTCATTACATGCCCACATCTCTGCACCTCTTTCACGCTCCCTCTCTTTCTGACAGATCCAGTGGAGAAAGAGTCAGAAAGACAGTGAGAGAGAAAGAGTCAGAAAGACAGTGAGGGAGAAAGAGTCAGAAAGACAGTGAGGGAGAAAGAGTCAGAAAGACAGTGAGGGAGAAAGAGAGAGAGGACATGGCAGTTAACTTGTGGTACATTTAAGAAATGGCTCTATTAAGGGCAAACCTAACCCATAATGAGTCTAATTAGGAATAGTACAAATACAGATCCCTCTTAAAATGTGACAAACCTGGAATACAAACAACTTCAAATAACTCTTGCTGTGCATCCCAGCTGTCCTGTTATAAGTGAAAAACTTACAAAAAGCTCTGCTCAAAACAATCATTTCAATTAAATATATTTTGATTGTTTTTACATCAGATCATTACTGGAGCACCAAAGTAATTCAAAATCAAAGATAAAATATGAATATTTCCTTAAATGACCACCCCCGCCCTCCCCAAACATATGTAGGTCAATGGTGATGGAGAAACTGGAAACATGTGGAGCTGGCTGGTCTTGATGGATAGAAAGCAGAGCGAGGGCAGGGAGTGGGTACGGAGGTCTGTAATTGGAGTAGAAAACCAAGAGCCCTCCAATCATGACCTAATTCCTCCAAGAATGTCAACACCAGGGCCTGAGAGCCAAGGCCAGAGTCCAACAACAATACCCCCGAAAAGCATAACCATTTACACGTGTTTCGACTCACTCACTGCAGCTTTAAAACATGTCCGACCAAGACCGCTCTCCTGTGCAGCCAGTGGCCCACTGCTGGAAAGTAAAGTATTGGAAGCGCGCCCTTCAAAACCTGCCAAAGCCACTTTGGCATCCCCTTCCTTCATAAGTGAAGCAGCTAAAACCTTCTCCCAGATCTCCTACTGATTCAATTGGCCATACACTTTACGAAGCGATGAAATCAAAATAGTGCACGTTCCAAATTGCTGACTGTAGCGCACGTGTCTAAAACCTAAAGACTTTATCTTTCCAACTTTAAAACTGTGCAAATAAGAACAACACATGTTGATCTTAAATCAGTGTGACGGTCGAAACTAAAACTAATTTTCCTTAATAAGCCCCTGGCTAGGGGCTGGAACATCTGGCTTTCCAAAAATACACCTGGGGGTCTGGTGCATATGGTCCAGACCTGGTCACAGCTAGCATTACATTCATTCTGGTTTGTAGGCTAAAGCCCAACCAACAACTGATCCAAAGTCAGTCCGCTATCAATCTTTTCCTTGACCAGTCGTACTATGGGCCTGACCTCTGTCTCTTTCTTGAACACTTTCTTCAGTGACATTAAAAGACAAAAATGGGACTTTCCCCTTCCTACACATCTGATTATCTGAGTGGGGCTAGCTAGACGACTGATCGCCAGTTCATCCACCTGCCATTATCATAACACCCCCTCATCACCAGACCCCCCACCTGCCCTCATCAGCGAGCCACTCCCCTGCTCTGATCAGCGAGCCCCCCCCTCCCTGCTCTCATCAGCGAGCCCCCCCTGCTCTCATCAGCAAGCCCCCCCCCCCCCCCCCCCCCCCTGCTCTCATCAGAAGATGCATACAATAGGCCCCTGTTACAGGTTAGTGAAGAGCAAGAGCCAATTCCCCTCCTACCGGTCACACAGAGAGTCCGGTCTAGCGCCGCGGGTCAGGAGCCACTATTTAGTTTGCAGACCCTCAACACCCTCAGATCTACCTGGGTTCACTAAGGTCATTATGGCCTCAAAGAAAATAGATACACACGCATACATACACACACGCAACACACTAAAAAGGAGGGGCTGTGAGCACAGAGCGCCCTTTTTAGTACAGGTCTGGTAAAAAGCATTAACAACATAACAGCAGGCTACATCCTCCAACTACAGATCAAATAAAAACAAGGATGTAATGGCTGCCTCACTGATTAATACACTTGATTGGGAATGTATAGGTTGCTTGAGTGGCGTTAGTGGACGGATGGGGGTTTGTGTGAAGAGTGGGATACGACCCAAAACATCAGTAATGATTCATGAGTTGTATGGGGATGTTTTGGTCCAGTACCTTGATAAAAGGATGATAGGCCCTGGTCAGTGGTCACATGCTGGTCATGACATAACAAAGTGTCATCATATGTTGACTAACGTTGCTGCCCATGACTAATGTCCATCTATGGAAATTCAATGGAATACCATCTTGTGTTGTCTCCACTTTGTCCAGAACTCGTGTTTTAGACTCCCGCAGCCAAAATAGCTCATGTAGTGTGTGTGGCATGAAGTCACGTCCCCCCCCCCCCCCCCCCCCACACACCATCTGTTTTGTTGATTAGCCTAGCATTACGTCACTGTCAAATCTGCAGTACAAATTGAAAATGGCCGCCAATAATACTGTAAAATGGCCACTCATCCTTCTTCAACAAAGTACCTTTAACTGTATTTTCAAACCTGGTAGTTACATTACAAACAGCCTGTAACATCACAAGTTGATGTCAGTTATTTGGAAGGGAAAGCAGTGCATGTTGAAACAGGCTACTCTTGACTGCAGCAGTTACATCCTGTTTGGCCTTTTAAAAGATAGCAGGAGCCTGGTACGCCATCATTACCAAATGGCCAAAGAGCAACTAGACATACAAAACATATCTATCTAGACTAGAGATGTACTATTATATGAATGTTATTGGACTGTAAACTCCTGACCTGTTGACAAACAAAAAAAAAGAAATGGTGAATGAAAAAAAGTGAAGTCGTTGAAATTTGCCATAATCACATAAACAACCAAACCATATATTTAGGTCAACATTAGAACCCCCCCATTTACAGTGTATTCTGAAAATATTCAAAAGCCTTATTCTAAAATGAATGAAATACATTTTCCTCAATCTAGACACAATACCACATTTTTTTTTTTGCAACTTTATTAAAAAAACAATAACACCTTATTTACATAAGTATTCAGATCCTCTGCTATGAGACTCAAAAATGGAGCTCAGGTACATCCTGATCATCCTCAAGATGTTTCTACAACTTGATTGGAGTCCACCTGTGGAAAATTCAAATTGATTGGACATGATTTGGAAAGGCACACACACCTGTCTATAGAAGGTCCCACAGTTGATAAAAACCAAGCCATGAGGTCGAAGGAATTGTCCGTAGAGCGCTGAGACAGGATGGTGTTGAGGCACAGATCTGGGGAAGGGTACCAAAATATTTCTGCAGCATTGAAGTTCCGAGAACACAGTGGCCTCCATCATTCTTAAAAATGGAAGAAGTTTGGTACCACCAAGACTCTTCCTAGAGCTGGCCGCCGGGCCAAACTGAGCAATTGGGGGAGAAGGGCCTTGGTTAGGGAGGTGACCAAGAACCCAATGGTCACTCTGAAAGAGCTCCATAGTTTATGTGTGGAGATTAGAACCTTCCAGAAGGATAACCACCTCTGCAGCACTCCACCAATCAGGTCTATGGTAGATTGGCTAGACGGAATCCACTACTCAGTAAAAAGCACATAACAGCCCGCTTGGAGTTTGCCAAAAAGGCACCTAAAGGACTCTCAGACCAAAAGAAACAAGATTCTCTGATCTGATGAAACAAAGATTTTACTCTTTAACCTCTCTGGGATCGTTCGGGACACTAGCATCCCACCTCGCCAACAGCCAGTGAAATTGCAGGGCGAAATTCAAAACAACAGAAATCTCATAATTAAAATTCCTCAACCATACAAGTAGTTTACACCATTTTAAAGATACACTTCTCGTTAATCCAACCAGTGTCCGATTTCAAAAAGGCTTTTCGGCAAAAGCAGAACATATCATTAATTATGTTAGGTCAGCAACTAGTCACAGAAATCATTCAGCCATTTTCCAACCAAAGAGAGGTGTAAAAAAAAAAAAAAAAAAAAATCAAATGCCTCCAAAACATCCGGAGAAATACAGTTTGTAGAAACATGTCAAATGATGTTTACAATCAATCCTTAGGGTCTTTTTATAATAAATCTTCAATAATATTCCAACCGGACAATAGCGTATTCATTGCAGAGGAAAAAGAAGGAACAGCGCGCCCGCGTGACCGCGCAGTAAACAACTGGCCTCAGCCTAGTCCACTTGTTGAAACAACTCTTATTTGACACCCTTCCACAATAGAAGCCTCAAACAACTTTCTAAAGACTGTTGACATCTGCTGGAAGCCGTGGGAAGTGCAATCTGGCCCCATAGACACAGCATATTGGACAGGCAATCACTTAAATGAAACTACAAACCTCAGATTTCCCACTTCCTGGTTGGATTTGTCTCAGGTTTTCACCTGCCATATGAGTTCTGTTATACTCACAGACATCACTAAAACAGTTTTAGAAACTTCAGAGTGTTTTCTATCCAATACTACTAATAATATGCATATATTAGCATCTGGGACAGAGTAGCAGGCAGTTTACTCTGGGCACCTTATTCATCCAAGCTGCTCAATACTGCCCCCGTCACCAAGAAGTTAACCTGAATGCCAAGCGTCACATCTATAGGAAACCTGGCACCATCCCTACAGTGAAGCATGGTGGTGGCAGCATCATGCTGTGGGGTGTTTTTTTCAGCAGCAGGGACTGGGAGACTAGTCAGGATTGAGGGAAAGATGAACTGAGCAAAGTAAAGAAAGATCCCTGATGAAAACCTGCTCCAGGGCTCTCAGGACCTCAGACTGGGGTTAAGGTTCACCTTCCAACATGACAACGACCCTAAGCACACAGCCAAGACAACGCAGGAGTGGCTTCGGGACAAGTCTCTGAATATCCTTGAGTGACCCAGCCAGAGCCCAGACTTGAACCTGATCGAACATCTCATGAGAGACCTGAAAATACCTGTGCAACGACGCTCCCCATCCAAACTGACTAAGCTTGAGAGGATCTGCAGAGAAGAATGGAAGAAACTCCCCAAATACAAAAGTGTGCCAAGCTTGTTGCGTCATACCCAAGAAGACTCAAGGCTGTAATCGCTGCCAAAAGGTGCTTCGACAAAGTAAAGGGTCTGAAAACTTATGTTAAATGTGATTTCAGATTTAAATGGGTTTTATTTGCAAAAAAATTATAAAAACCTGTTTTTGCTTTGTCATTATGGGGTATTGTGTGTATATTGACGAGGGGACATTAAGGCTGTAACGTAACAAAACGTGGAAAAAGTCAAGGGGTCTGAATACTTTCCGAATGCACTGTAAATGTGACAACGTTTAAGGAAAGGTTCACCCATTTCGTAATGTTAAATTGTTTTTGTGCATCTCTGAGTGATGTATCGATGCCCTGGGTCATTTCATGTTTTATTGGCGTTCAAGCAGGCAGACATCCAGCCAGTATGACACAGCAACGTGATAAAGTCTCCCTCACTACACTGGAAGTTTCTATCAAGTTAGGCACATGAGCTCTTTAAACCGAGCCAAGTGCATTCAGTAGAACTAAAAACAGACTTTAAAAATAGTTCACATAATATAGAAATTAAATCTAACATCTGGCCAACAGGCTCAAAAAGAACAGGTTATATATACCCTGGAATGACATTTGTGGTATTTTAGGGTGACAACATTCATAGTTTTAAAAGAGCTGCTGTTTGCTGGGGCACAGGTGACCATCTGTAGCCCAAACAGATTCAGAACATCAAATGATGCTTGAGAGGCCCCATTGTAGTGGGGCACAGCCTTTAAAAGACTTTCAACCATGAGTTGCCTACCGTTTTTGTCAGGCTTGCATGTCCAACTCCATCTCAGTGTGGACTACACAACACAACTGACTACAGTGTGAGTGTGTGAAAGAGAGAGAGAGAGAGCAGAGCGTATGTCAACTCCATAGTGATCATTTCCCTTTCAAATTGACACTGCCTCCTGCCGTGCTATACAAAGCAATTATTGTAGGAAGAGGCAGTGAAACGAGGACGAAATTAAACACTCATTTCAGCCGTATCTTTTTTCTACTTTAGAGAGATAATCGTGTTCATTTGATATTATCCACAGAATTATTCTGGTTGAAAGATCATCTTTACATTGTTATAGTTGTCAGGTGCAATGTTATGACTTCAGAGGCTGTTTCCAGCCAAAGGTTAGCACTACAGTAACAACCAACATCTCTCCATGAAAAATGGATCTAGGCACAAAGTAGTCATTAGTCTCACAAATCACGGTCTTCTTATTGTCATTTTTTTATTTTTAAATAAGACGTTCCAGTAATCCTGTCACATCAGTCAGTTAACTCAAATTGCAGTAAAATCAAAACTACTTTCCTGACAACAAAGTTCTGAATACAGACATAGGAGGATTGCGTAATTGATCATTCACGTGCAGCATAGAATGATAAAACAATAAATCCTCCACAGCAAATAAACAATTCTTCAGCTGATAAAGCAGCCGCTCACCCTCAACGGTTTACAAGAGTCGCTGTCAACTGTCCAACCTCTTCCCCTTTATCAGGACAGAACAGCTTTTATAATAATCTGTGTGTTGCTTCAGTCGCTCTCCTTGCCCCAACCTGGACTCAAACCAGAGACCCTCTGAACACATCAACAATCCCACAAAGCATCATTAACTATCGCTCCACAAAAGCAACTTGTCCTTGCAGAGCAAGGGAAACAACTACTTCAAGGTTTCAGAGCGAGTGATGCCACCGCTAACTAGTTAGCCATTTCACACCGGTTACAGGTGTGCAGGGCGGCAGGTAGCCTAGTGGTTAGAGTGTTGGACTGGTAACCGAAAGGTTGCTGGATCAAATCCCCGAGCTGACAAGGTAAAAATCTGTTGTTCTTCCCCTGAACAAGACAGTTAGCCTTCCGGGGAACAGTGGGTTGTCATTGTAAATAAGATTTTTTTTCTTAACTGACTTACCTAGTTAAATAAATGTTACATAAAAAAAATTTAAAAAATTGTTTACTTGTGTATAGTGGCAGCCCCTCTCTCTGTGTTCCAAGCCCTTCAGGTATAGAAACACAGCAGAGTAGATCAGTCTTTCTCCAGTCCAGTCATAATCCACTCAGGTATAACATTACAGCTCCTCTCTCCAACCCCAAGCCCTTCAGGTATAGAAACACAGCAGAGTAGATCAGTCTTTCTCCAGTCCACTCAGGTATAACATTACAGTGCCTCTCTCCAACCCCAAGCCCCTCAGGTATGGAGAGCAACAACAAAGTAGATCAGCTGTTCTGGATGGCTTGGTTCTCTACCTCCGGAAGATGATGAATGCCTAAACGTCAGTCAGCATGTACAGCATCCATCTCTCACTCAGTCCTACCTGAGAGCGGAGGAGTGGAATGTGGACAGGCAGCATTGCCAAAAATGCCAGACCAGGCAGTCACTCGCTCATTTGTCTCAGTCATCGTCCTATTTATTGCTAACCTATCACATTTTATCACTGGGTCGTTCCATATGAATAACTTTGACTGCACCCCTTTGGATTTGAACCAAGCCTTTACATACACGTTTGTCCATGTATGTAGTCAGAAAGTTATTGAATTCATATGGAATGATCCCACTGCACATTCAGGTGTTTTATTGAAAAAGGATTTATGGCAGGTATTTCCATCCCAACATCTTCACCGTAGCAAGGGGGTTTCAATTCCACTATGTCAACACTGAGTCAACGTGGGAAGTACTTGAGTAGTGTGCTTCGTTTCGGTCACATCTTAAGTGGTAAAGTTCAAATTCACTACATTTTCAGTGACCACGCACGCACGCACACTTAAAATTCAGTTCACCTAACCTGCTGAATGGACAAAACATTAGGAACACCTGCCCTTTCCATGACAAACTGACCAGGTGAAAGCTATGATCCCTTAAGGGGAGGAGACAGGTCATAGAGACAAACCTCATTCTCGTTTCTGATAATCCCCATTATGAACTACCGAACCTTTCCTTCCATTGTGGTTTCCTTGTAACCTGTCAGGTTATGAGTGCCTTTAGGGGACATGTTCACTCACTAGGTAATACAAGTCATGAGCTGTATGACCTCAGAAATAAATGGGCACACGTATCTGACCCGTCAATCAAGTGCATCTTCCTTACCACAAAATAACAGACTGCATTGCTTCACAGTGATATTTCCATTTCAACAAGGCATGCATTTCCCATGCGTTTCTCATGCATTTCCCATGCATTTCTCATGCATTTCTCATGCATTTCTCATCACAGGTGCATGTCAAAAGGTGATAAAAATGTGTCGATAGAAACAGAAAATTCTTGAAACTCTCAAATGGGTTTCGCTGATCCATTTAGTCAGGCAGAAGAACAACTTCCTCAGGCTGGTCACTGTAGTTCCTCGTCACGTTGCCCAAATACAAAACATGCTGTAAAAACGCTACAGTGAAATGGGAAGTGATTTATAGAAAAGCTACCATCCACAACAGACTAAGCTACCATCCACAACAGACTAAGCTACCATCAACAGACTAAGCTACCATCCACAACAGACTAAGCTACCATCCACAACAGACTAAACTACCATCCACAACAGACTAAGCTACCATCCACAACAGACTAAGCTACCATTCACAACAGACTAAGCTACCATTCACAACAGACTAAGCTACCATTCACAACAGACTAAGCTACCATTCACAACAGACTAAGCTACCATTCACAACAGACTAAGCTACCATTCACAACAGACTAAGCTACCATTCACAACAGACTAAGCTACCATTCACAACAGACTAAGCTACCATTCACAACAGACTAAGCTACCATTCACAACAGACTAAGCTACCATTCACAACAGACTAAGCTACCATTCACAACAGACTAAGCTACCATTCACAACAGACTAAGCTACCATTCACAACAGACTAAGCTACCATTCACAACAGACTAAGCTACCATTCACAACAGACTAAGCTACCATTCACAACAGACTAAGCTACCATTCACAACAGACTAAGCTACCATTCACAACAGACTAAGCTACCATCCACAACAGACTAAGCTACCATCCACAACAGACTAAGCTACCATCCACAACAGACTAAGTTACCATCCACAACAGACTTCTCCTGTGACATCAACACACTTCACAAGTGAAGTCACTGAACGTGGATATGGTAAATTCCATGAGAAAAAAAAGACCCAAGAGTTTTTGGAAAACGTGGTCGCTTCAACAAAAAAAATGAGATTTTACCGTAATTCTGTTAGCAAAATACACATCTGCACAGTACTTCCAGTAAATGTGTTTTTGTGAAATGTTCAGTGTAAATTGTTTAAAGTAATCCTTGTCCATAGAGTTTGAAAATCAATGGTTTTTGTTTGGAATACATTTTAAAGCGAAAAATCGGAGTCTCCGTTATCAACTGTTCTAGTTGTATTTATCCTTCAGCTGTTTAAACTGTTCTAGTTGTATTTATCCTTCAGCTGTTTAAACTGTTCTAGTTGTATTTATCCTTCAGCTGTTTAAACTGTTCTAGTTGTATTTTAGCCTTCAGCTGTTTAAACTGTTCTAGTTGTATTTTATCCAGGCCACTAAAGCCTGTGCTTTTGGGAGTGGGTTAATTTATTTTAATGAGAGCTCAGCTTTCTTTATTAATTAGCCCACTTTAGTAATCATTTGACCCATAATTTCAAATTAATCTCCCAATCTAGAGGGCACAGCTGGTCACACCACCACGACTAGGCTACCCTGGGGCGGCAGGGTAGCCTTGTGGTTAGATCGTTGGACTAGTAACCGGAAGGTTGCAAGTTCAAACCCCCAAGCTGACAAGGTACAAATCTGTCGTTCTGCCCCTGAACAAGGCATAACCCACTGTTCCTAGGCCGTCATTGAAAATAAGAATTTGTTCTTAACTGACTTGCCTAGTAAAATAAAGGTAAATAAAAATCATGGAATTGCCAACAACCAAAAATCCTACATGTAACTAGTCATCCATTCCAAACAGTCAAACCACCAACAGTCACCCATAAACAGTCACCCAATATCGATGTTTATAGATTTCAGTCGTGTTTGTTCCAAAACATCTTCGTTAGCCTAACAGCACAGTCTACCAATATAGCAATAACCCTAATTACCACAGCAGCGGTTGCAAGACAGCAAAGAGCCCGTCTTTCACCAGCTACAATAGGCACATTGATGGGGAGACACCCGTGTGCCAAGGGTTACCATTGTGTGTCTGACAACTCAATGGAGGGTAAGCTTTGAAAATAATCCTGCCAGTGACCCAAATGCACAAACCCACGTGCCGGTCCCGAAACGAAAAAGGTGCACACACGCCAAAACACAGAGTGCATGATTGTGCGTACGCACACACACACAGCTCTAGCCTGTGGGAGGGAATGATGTCACCCGGGAGTGAGAGACACATGATCCCAGTGTACAGTAGCGCTCTCAGTGTGGTGAAGGTGTATCCTCTTTGTGTCCATCTGATTTCTCTGTGTTCAATTATTTTGTGCCACTTTTGTTTTTTAATCATCAGTCGTGGTGGTGTGACCCTCAACAATCAAGAAGCTTTGACTCAACATTCACTTCAAATGGTGCTAGATTGGGAGATTAAAAAATTATGAAATTATTTTATGGGTCAAATGATGATTAATGATTACTAAAGTGGACTAATTAATAAAGAAAGCTGAGCTCTCATTAAAATAAATCAACCCACTCCCAAAAGCACAGGCTTTAGTGGCCTGGATAAAATACAACTAGAACAGTTTAAACAGCTGAAGGCTAAAATACAACTAGAACAGTTTAAACAGCTGAAGGATAAAATACAACTAGAACAGTTTAAACAGCTGAAGGCTAAAATACAACTAGAACAGTTTAAACAGCTGAAGGCTAAAATACAACTAGAACAGTTTAAACAGCTGAAGGCTAAAATACAACTAGAACAGTTTAAACAGCTGAAGGCTAAAATACAACTAGAACAGTTTAAACAGCTGAAGCAGTAAGTGTGTCCTTAAAATGTCAATGAATTGTCCTGATGTTGTCACCAGTTAATCTGGCAAACCTGATTCCAGAGAGAATTCTGTTCTTAGACAAACCTTCAGTCCTTCCTTAAAGTTATTGCTCAGATCTTCAGATGACTTGCAATTTCAGTATTTCCCCGAGGATTTCTTTCAGCAGTGGAGGCAAAGTTAGCGTGTTTTACATTTTGCGGTTTTAAAGCTAATTTCCTGCAATTCTACACATTGGTTTTATGCTGTACTCGTATGTTATCTGAGTGACTCTAACATAACAAATGTACAACAACAAAATGATTAAGGATAGGGCTGCAGAAATGTAACCGCTCAAATTTATAGACAAAGAAGGATGCAAGGACTGACCATCCACGATTTTGAAATTTGAGGCTATACGGTGTTTGTTTACATGAACGTTGTTTACAAACATTGGAGTAAAACAAGCTCATATTTTGGATGAAAGTTGTAATAATGTCAGTCTGATCAGTGAAAGTACTGTAACGTACATCATAAGGGCCATTACTATAAGTGATGTTGCCTACTGTATGTTCTGATACCCTTTTATAAAACAGCAGAGGGAGAGAACCACCATGTTCTCCATGCTTATCTAACCTTGTACTGGTAGTCAAAGCATCATTCCATGTGAAAACATGTGGCCCGTTTTGTCTTAACACATTACTGACATCAGATTATTATGTTCACCCAAAATATTCTTACAATTTTCACCACAGAAACATTTGATAATCTTTCACACTAAAAAAAAGTATTTCAACGTAAATTAATTCAAGAGCAATACTGAGAAGCCATAATATCCCAAGGGTAAACATCTTTTTGGCATGCCACACAAAAAGAGATTAGCTCCCCTGTCGGTGCCTGACCCCGGGTAGCTCGTGGCTGACATCACCCGTCAATGACACGCACAAGTACACACACGGGACAAGTAGCCACACCGAGCGTCTGGGCAAACTGGCCACAACTGGGCATGCTGGGAGGACAGCTGTTCTGAGGTTGTTCAGGTGGGGCAACACAGTGGAACATACGGTCAGTACAGACCATAGACCGTATCGTACCTACTACAGTACAAGTCAACAGCTATCTCACATATCATTGGAAATAGAGTGAATTGTTAAGAAAGTGTTCAAATAACAGAACATCTAGTCAATGGCGTGTGAGAGTTAATTTCTTACTCAAGAACAGATTTAGATATACTTAAGACTTTAAAAATAATTGTAAGGATATTTTATCTATATTATTTTAGCCTAACATTTCTATAGGTCTAATGTGGTATACATTTCCCTTTATGTAATGAATTAATGGTTAGAATGGAGGAAAGAGGCTGTGAAATGTTGTGTGAAGTCTAAATTTACAGCACAGTGGTTACTTCCCAAGAACCATAATAAACAGGGGACTCCATCAATAAACATTCCAGTTCAATGCCAGATGAGTGTAGCCCTGCAAACCTTAACACACACACAGCTAGGTGAAGTGACCTGGCAGTTCAATCAGTCTACAGTCGTATTCACTAGGCACAAAACAGAGGAAAACAGACTTAAACAAGGCCTACCAGAACTTATCTAATAACAAACACACATTTTTGTTTTCTGTTGCAAAATGTTTTGCTACGGTGTGCCCTAATTAATACGACTCCGCAATCCTAGATGATTGGCTTGTTAAATCCACCACGGGAGACATGGTGAAACCTGAACAATGTCTTATTCCTTTTGTTTGTGTGTGTCTATATAAAAAATAAACAGCTATTTATAATTACACATAATGACAGTTGTTATGTTCAATGGCCGTACCCAGACATAATCGGCTTTATAAATGTCCCCTTGTGCTCTGTGCAGTGCCTGCCAAGTGACTGCCTGCAAATTGAGAGTTTTGTTTGACTCACCTGAAAGTCAACCCAGCCAGAGTGAGCTATACCTCTCCATCTGAACAATAGGAAAGTTCATTTGAATGTCCCGGGTGGGCAGAATTTATACATTTTAGACCCTTCCATAGGTCCTTAAGTGAAATCTCCACCCACCGGGGGCACTGGGCCATAAAAAACCAACTCGCCCAGAATTTATACATTTTAGACCCTTCCATAGGTCCTTAAGTGAAATCTCCACCCACCGGGGGCACTTGGCCATAAAAAAACCAACTCGCCCATTACTAATAGGTCATTAACCAATCACATTCAGCAAATCACCTGCAGAGGGAGTTTCCTTTGAATCCATTTTCCCATTCACCATCTTTGTGGTGGTCATAAACTGGATCATACCGTCAAAAGTAGCTGAGCACCTACTCTGGAAATGTAAGGTACTTGTAGAGTATATTGTTAAAAACAATGTCTAAAAATATACTAACATGAAGTACCCCTTTTTTAATTTAATATTTATGTTGAATAAATTAATGTAAAAAAAATATTCAGAATCTTGACATATTCCATCTTATCACTGACACCAATGTCTATCATGTACAGTTAATGAATCATATTTTTTTTTTTACATGAGGCATGTAGGTCTTAAACGGGGATTAAAATGGCCACTTTCATCATGATTTTCTTAAATGGTTTGTGACTCAAATGAAAGAAACAACATATCAAAACATGCTTCCTACCAAGTTTGATTCTATGAGAGAATTGCCAGAACAATCTGAGATACCCAAACAATGTTTTCAGGCTTTCCTGATGTAGAAATGCTCAAATCCTGATCTCGTGACCCATCAGAAGCTATAATGTAAAACTGACGTCAGATCAGTGCCAGCAGGCAACATCATCCTGCAAATGTGCAGTTAATGCATCCAATAGGCTAAGAACGTATTTTCAAAGGCACATCTTTGTTTGATTGGCTACACTTGAAAAACACTTCAAGTCTTAAGCGTGTCAGAATTGTGTCACATACCGTATGTGGTGCTATGCAGAAACCAACGCACTAATTCCATAAACATCTTCAAAGCGTTTTGTATAGAGCTAGGCTACTCACCATCACCGCCAGTAGCGAGGCAGTAAACTTCTGACAGCAGACACTATAATTTAAAGTCCCAATTTCCCACGCTCTCGCTCTCAAAGCGCTTTACCCAGTCATATGTTTGAACGTTATATCAATGGATACACAATAACAAACTAGTTAAACAGGTAAACATACATTTTGTTCATTTATCTTGCAGCTTTTCCATCAATAAAGTGCCAGTTACCTGCAAGGAGAGTGTCTTGGAGGCGCATAGCCCTCATCCACCAAATGTATCCTGGACTGTGCGTATGAATGGTATGCTGTTAAAATGACACTGCACGAGTCTTTCATTTCCATCGCTCACCGCCAAAATATCATACCAAAGTAAGCGCCTAGCTACTGTTAACCAGTGGGGTTGAGTGTTGCCTACTTTGCATTGGCACACGCTGCGCTACTCTTGTCAGAAAATGAATGAAGCAATCGACCGCTCCTACTCTCATGCCTGCTCGCGGTGAAACCCGACACCACGGCTCGAGAGGACGACCCAGTGGAAGTCGGCCTTATTTGCATAAAACATCTCACTTCCATATGGAAATGAAATAGGCCTTTGGGCAAATGTCAACATTATTAAACGTGTTTATTTTATCTCATTCTTCAGCCTTGTATTGTTCTAAACCAAATAGCTAAATAAAATAATTCACTGAGTGACAGAATTTGAAAGGTCAGTGGTGATTTTGTATGCCCCCTTGTCTCCATCGTACCCATCTTCATTATGTTTTTATGTGTATAGTTGCTTTGTTGACATTCAGTCAGTTGAGAGATTATAGAAACTGACCACCTCACCAGAGGAATATTCATTAGTCAGATTCCCTTGTAAAAGCGTTTCCTCTGTTGCAAAACGGTTTGCAATCGAAACCATTTACTCCAAATGGAAAATGTTTTATAACAAAAAAATAATAGTTTATATTGGAAATATTCATGTAGCAAGGTCCCTCACAGTTTGTTTCTGTTTGCTTCAGTTCGGTTCGTCAAGTAAATGGAAAACAAAACATTTAACAATGGAATTCGACAAATTAATTCACCCCAATCACTGTCATTGTGCTGCTAGAGCTCAGGTAACGAGGAAAGTCTCTACCATCCCATACAAGTTGAATAAGGAGTGGTGAAGTTCTCACTCAAGTTACCTGATAGGTAGTAACCTTTGTGTCAATGGTACTGACCAACAGTGACATCTAGAGCCCTGTGTTTTGTGCAATAATGTGACATGCTTGGATTTGAACCTTTTATTTAGAGATGTTCATCAAACTGTCCCCTTTTCTTTTTCAGTCAGATGGTTCAGCACCGTCCTCAGACAATTGCTTTCATTTTTGGTGTAATTCTCATTTCTGTATAAGGTTTAAAATACAGGATAAAATATTGCTTTGTCAAATGATTGCACAAAACACAGGGCCTTGCATAGCCTATAATCTGTCCAATGGTGTCATAATGAGAGGTCCATGTGGGGTGGTTCCCCTCATTCAGCACACTGATCTGATAGGTAGTGACCAACAGTGAATTCATACAGTATAACTCATATAACCTGGTCAATTTTAAATGTACAGACCTCAACAATGGGGAGACAGCCCTAATGAACTAAATTTGTCTCTACCAAATGAAGTAGTCATTTCTTATGAGCTAACCTGGGCCATGTGTTGTAACAATGTAAAAAGTTATAATTGAATATTCTCTGAATCTTCTCAGCACATTGTGTGTATTTTCATCCCAACTGAGTAATGCTGGCGTTTTGCCATGTTCTGAATAGAAATGAAAGGGTTAACAGGCGTCTTGTGCTTTGGCATTTCTGTTGGGAGGGAGAGATTCTCCGCGCTCGCTACATAGTATAGAGGTTAGATTTTTTTTTTTAAATGTATCCCTTTGGTACTATTTTCACAAGTAGGTGGTGAAATTTCACAACTCTTAGTACAAAAAACAGATAATCAAAAGGCTATTTTTTTTACTTTAAGAACATTTTCAATTGGTAAGTACAACACACAAAATCACACAGTAATGTTTTCACCAAACCTAATCAGTGTTTCATCTAGAAATACCTTTCATATAAAGTAACTGCCTTTCACAATGAAAATGCTCACAACATTTTTTCATATGATTCTCTTATCATTAAAACTAAAATATCATAATTTTTGGGACAAATCACTCGCTCAATGCTAAACCTCTTTTAGATGTAATAATGTGTCTATTGAGCAAGTTGAGAGACTGCTGGGTGTATCCCTAGATAGCAAGCGTTTATGGTCAAAACATATAGGCTCAATGGTTGCTAAAATGGGAAGAGGTCTGTCCATGATAGGGCGTTGCTCTGCCTTCTCGACATGTCAGTCGAGCAGACAGGTCCTAGATCCTAGTGATGGTGCTTGATTTAGCTATGAACCACCACACGGATATCTTTGTTGATGAAGCGGGCTTCAACCTGGCCAAAACTCTGCGCCATGGGCGAACCTCATCGGCTAACGGGCGACCATCCAAGTGCCTGGAAAACGTGAGGGAAACATCTCCATGTGCACAGCTTTCACTGAAGATGGTGTGGTAGGACTTAGGTCATTACTTGGATCCTACAACATTGCACACTTTCTCAAGGAAATTGAGCAGGCCTGTCAAGGTGAGGGGGTCACCTATGTCATTGTGTGGGACAATGTCAGGTTCCACCATGCACAGGTGGTTCAGGCATGGTTTCGGGCCCATTCCCGATTCGTGACCCTATACCTGCCCCCATACTCTCCTTTCCTTAACCCTATTGAGGAGTTTTTTACAGCACGGAGGTGGGAGGTGTACGAGCGCCGTCCCGTCCCCATGAGTGTGCCACCCTCCTGGCCATGGATGGGCATGCGAGGACATCAATGCAGACCAATGTCAAGCTTGGATTCACGCTGCCAAAGGTTTTTCGCGCAGTGCATGAACAATGAGGACATTCACTGGGATGTGGATGAGAATTTATGGCCAAATGCTCAAGACAGGCTTGATGCAAATTAATGTGTGCTAAACATTGTTTTATTTTCATGAATTTAATTTCTTAAATTTAATTTATTACATTTCATTACAGACAGTACACCAATGTTGTGATTAAATCTGAAAAATAACATTTGATTTGCATATATGCTTGTAGAGGATGTCTTCATTGAGCACACCTTGATTACACATTGGAAAGATATTGTGGAAATTATAGATTTGTTGGGTAAGTCTATCGCCTAATGGGATAACTGTAATTTATAGTACTGTACTTATAAGGGCGATTTGAAACGCGTATGTTGCATTGTTTGCTATTGGATTAACTGGTAGTTAAAACAACAACCATTTAAAAATATCATTATGTTGTGTTTTGGTGATTTAACCAATGTTCTCATTACATTTCACAATAGATGTATATTTTGAATCAATGGTTGTTTGATGAGAGATGTTTACAATCCAAATGAACGCACAATTACAGGTTTTGAATGAAATACTGGCTGCATTACAATTGTGACCAGTTTGGAGTTTTGTACAACATTTATTTTTTAAATGTACCACATCATTGTGAAAACAGTACCAAAGTGATTTTTTTTAAAAACTAACAAACACATCTTCTGTAGCCCGGTGACTTACATAACTGAGGCAGTATGCAGGGGAATTCAGGGAAGTGGAGGACTATCGCAGTGAGGCACATTGGCTGATTAGTACATTTCCTCATTCACCTAAGAGCCCTCATCTTTGCTTCCCTCTGAAGAGATTCAATGTAGCCTATGAATGTGCTATTTGCAGGAGTAGGATCATTAATGTTTATACAGTCATTGGAATGCATGTAAAAACTGGAAGTTACAGTGTCTCGAGAGTCAGTATTGTACAAAGGAATCCTACTAATCGTTTTTGCAATACCTTCAATGACACTGTAGATTGAGATACATTGTAATTGTCAGCCACCCTAGCCTCTACAACAACCCTTATAATCCCTGTTGAAATCTTAATGTGAACTGTAGACAGATCCCATTTAGGTGGATAGATAGCCCTCCTATCTGACAATCCGATGATTTGGCAGGAGTCCCAGTTGATGTTACTGGAAAATAAGTCATCTTGGTTGGTGTGTTTCTGAGCTCCCATCATATTTCCTAAGACATTGTTCTCTTCATCCTAATGAAGTTCAAAGGTCTTGGGCAATAAAGATTGGCATGTACCTTGTTGACTTATTGGGGATAGTGAAAAGATAAAGTGTATCTATGGCAGGGAGAGACAGTCCTTTATATCCGGGTATTTCATCTCTGCTATCCAACGGGTAACAGGATAGAGCAACATTTTTAGGCACTGAAAGCCACACGACGATGAGGCGCAGTAAAAAAAAAAAAAATGTTCTGTAGAGCAAAGATGCTATCTGGTGTTTTGCGGTAACTCAACCTGTTTCAGTCTCAAGGTGTAACGTTAGTTTTGTTTACCTTCAACCTCCCCCATTTTTGTCCCAGCAGGCGAAGAGGAGCCTCACTGATCACCCCCCCCCCTTCATTCATTCAAACCAAAACATTTCCTTTTAGGGCTGAGCAACGCCTCAGTAAAAACATGTCCATTGATGAGCGACCCGTCTGTCGCCCTGCCCTGTACGAGGCAGTGGTTTGTGGGTAATGATAGAGGGCCGCAAGTCGAGGACAGCTGGAGACGAACAAGCTGCTGACTGTGTCAGAGCTACTATAGCGTGTGTGTGTGTGTGTGTGTGTGTGTGTGTGTGTGTGTGTGTGTGTGTGTGTGTGTGTGTGTGTGTGTGTGTGTGTGTGTGTGTGTGTGTGTGTGTGTGTGTGTGTGTGTGTGTGTGTGTGTGTGTGTGGAATGGTGTTGAGAGAACTGGGAGTGTAGAAAACCGAACATAAGCCACAGACATGATAAATCGTTGAGACAGTGGCCCTTGGTCAGACTAAGCTGCCAACATAGACAAATATGACCATACTGAAAAGTACCAACAAGTGACTTTTGAAATAAAGTAGGGGAAAATATTACTTTAGGACATGAGGATATGTACATTCCAAAATGTGTTTTTAGGCCAGCTACGTTCATTTCTCAGTTCTTGAGATTTATTCGATCAGGCAGCTTAAAATGTCAACCGTTTTCGGGTGGAGAGAATATTAATGTCTTTGTTGACATGTCGTGGAGAGCACAAATTGAGAGCCAGCACATAAATTATTCAGACAAATGGTTTTGATTGCAATTAAACCACAGCCCATCTGACGTGCTCGACTGTGTGAGTCATCTAAATCTGTGCTTGTCTATATTTGTATTTTCTATTCATTATGGATCCCCATTAGCTGCTACCAAGGCAGCAGCTACTCTTCTTCCTGTGGTCCAGAAAAATTAAAGCAGTTTATAAATTTTTAAAAACATTACAATACATTCACAGTTTTCACAACACACTGTGTGCCCTCAAGCCCATACTCCACCACGACCTGTAGTACAAAATTCCTGTGTACGTGTGTGCCAATTGCAATTTTTCAGAGTCGCTTTTTGTGGCACCTGACCACAAGACTGAACAATAGTCCAGTTGCGACTAAACTAGGGCCTGTAGGACCGCCTTGTTGATAGTGCTGTTAAGAAGGTAGAAACTAGGGCCTGTAGGACCTGCCTTGTTGATAGTGCTGTTAAGAAGGTAGAAACTAGGGCCTGAAAGTTTGTCAATTTGTTTATTGTAAAATAGCATTGTATCTGGTCAAACACATTTTTTTCCAAAATTTTACGAAGGGTTGGTAACAGTCTGATTGGTTGGCTATTTGAGCCAGTAAGGGGGACTTTACTATTTTTAGGTATAGGATCCAGGGGGAAGTCTGTTTTTTTCTTCACAGAAATGTACATGTAATGAATGCAAAGGGAAGCACAGTTTGTCAATATATTTTGTGTCCCAAATCAAATCTAAGGGGTTTTCCTGTTCCAAGTAACATCTGTGTGCAAGTTACACACACACATGCACACACACCACACACACACACTTTCCATTTTGCCAGCCCCATGTAATGTCATGTAATATTTTCTATTGTATATAACTGCTTTAATGTTGCGGGACACTAGGAAAAATAGCTGCTGCCTTGGCTGGATCTAATGGGGATCCTTAATAAACTCCAGGAAGAGTAGATGCTACCTTGGCAGGAACTAATGTGGATCCTTAATAAACTCCAGGAAGAGTAGCTGCTGCCTTGGCAGGAACTAATGTGGATCCTTAATAAACTCCAGGAAGAGTAGCTGCTGCCTTGGCAGGAACTAATGTGGATCCTTAATAAACTCCAGGAAGAGTAGCTGCTGCCTTGGCAGGAACTAATGTGGATCCTTAATAAACTCCAGGAATAGTAGCTGCTGCCTTGGCAGGAACTAATGTGGATCCTTAATAAATACTAAATGCAAATATCCCAAACAGTCTGTCCAATCTTGCCCCTTGCTAACTAAAAATGGGGAAAAGACCCCCAGTGTAATCATTCCATAGACATCCCCTCACAAAACACCGGTGTGGTTTATATAAACTCTGCAAAAAAAGAAACATCCCTTTTTCAGGACGCTGTCTTCAAAGATAATTCGAAAAAATCCAAATAATGTCACAGATCTTCATTGTAAAGGGTTGAATCCGTGCGTGATATCCTGCAAGACAGGAATGTCAGTGTTCTGCCATGGCCAGCAAAGATCTCGGATCTCAATCCCATTGAGCACGTTTGGGAGCTGTTGGATCAGAGGGCTAGGGCCATTCCCCCCAGAAATGTTTGGGAACTTGCATGTGCCTTGGTGGGAGAGTGGGGTAACATCTCACAGCAAGAACTGGCAAATCTGTCAAATCATGAGGAGGAGATTCGCTGCAGTACTTAATGCAGCTGGTGGCCACACCAGATACTGACTGTTACTTTTGATTTTGACCCCCACCCCCCCTTTGTTCAGGGACACATTATTACATTTCTGTTAGTCACATGTCTGTGGAACTTGTTCAGTTTATGTCTCAGTTGTTGAATCTTGTTATGTTCATACAAATATTTACACATGTTAAGTTTGCTGAAAATAAACGCAGTTTACAGTGAGAGGATGTTTATTTTTTTGCTTTTGCTGAGTTTATATCTGTATCACAGAACACCGGTGTGGTTTATATATCTGTATCACAGAACACCAATGTGGTTTATATATCTGTTTCACAGAACACCGATGTGGTTTATATATCTGTATCACAGAACATCTGTGTCCGGCACATTCTGTTAGGATGAAGACACCTGGAGTAGACATACAGTGGGTAGAACAAGTATTTGATACACTACCGATTTTGCAGGTTTTCCTACTTACAAAGCATGTAATTTGGTCTGTCATTTTTCTCACGAGTTCAAACAGGTGCAGTTAATACAGGTAATGAGTGGAGAACAGGAGGGATTCTTAAAGAAAAACTAACAGGTCTGTGAGAGCCGGAATTCTTAATGGTTGGTAGGTAATCAAATACTTATGTCATGAAATAAAATGCAAATTAATTACTTAAAAATCATACAATGTGATTTTCTGGATTTTTGTTTTAGATTCCGTCTCTCACAGTTGAAGTGTACCTATGATAAAAAATTACAGACCTCTACATGCTTTGTAAGTAGGAGAACCTGCAAAATCAGCAGTGTATGAAATACTTGTTCTCCCCACTGTATGTAATCAGCTATCCCTCCACTGTTTTCACATCCCCACATATTCAGAGGCAGAGCAGCTTATCATGTTACTGTCACTGTAATTGATTGCTTGAACACCATATCCATGGTATGCCATAAGACGAGTTGTTGTTTTAGTAAGCCTAATGATGAGAGATGGGCGTTTGAGGAGCCGCTGCTGCAGCATGAGAGCTGTTATTAATCACGTCATATTTCTGGGGATTAGGGGTTGACATGGGCCAATCCACTGCCATGGTGATTTAGACAAGAGATAATGCAGCACCTCGTAACGTGCTGGAAACTAGGCGAATGAAAGTAGCTGGGAAACTTGAGCTGACCGTGCAGCCAAGCCAACCCAGAAGGGTATCGCTTAGCAGAGCAACCTTACGGGCTCCCAATCCAGTGTATCCACGTCAGACCATAGTAGGAACACTAAAGCCAGCTTTCTTTATAGGTTGGGGAAACCAGACCTTTCCTTTCTGACAGTCCTCCCACTAGGAAAACACAGTAGTTGCATAGTAAAACTACATAAACACCGGGCAACTCAGTTGAAAGCTCGTTTCAAAAGGATAGTTTGGGTTTCATTGACCCCAAAACAGTGCATGAAAAGAATGGGTTTGTTGGCATATTCTCGTCCAAAGATGTTGATTATTGTTAATGAACTAAAATGCTGTTTCTTGATTAGTTAAGTGGGAAAACAGGAAAATGCTCAAATTGAAGGAAAACTCAGGCAATCCTTCATATAGGCCTACAAAAAGGCAGTTCAAATTTTATATTTTTCAAAATTGTACTTTAGCTCTTACACATGGTGACTTACAGTAAGTAGTGACTGCATACATTTTGATACATAAAATGCTTACATGATGGCATCATGCATATCTACTAAAAACACAGTTATTTAACAGAAAGACAGGGAATTTGCTGTCTGGCTATGCAGTATTGATGTGAATTAATGTGTGGCTGTGCTGGCAGTGCTGTCTCTTGTCCCTAGTGACACACAGTGGCAGTTGTGGAAGCGGAAACAGCAGATGGTGTCACAGTAGGATAGGGGGGTGAGGGAGGGGAGAGGAGAGGGAAGGGGTGTGAAGACAGGGAGGGGAGACGAGAGGAGAGGGAAGGGGTGTGAAGACAGGGAGGGTAAGGGGAGAGGAGAGGAGAGGGAAGGGGTGTGAAGACAGGGAAGGGGAGAGGAGAGGAGAGGGAAGGGGTGTGAAGACGGGGAAGGGGAGGGAAGGGGAGAGGAGAGGGAAGGGGTGTGAAGACAGGGAGGGGAGAGGAGAGGGAAGGGGTGTGAAGACAGGGAAGGGGAGAGGAGAGGAGAGGGAAGGGGTGTGAAGACAGGGAGGGGAGGGGAGAGGAGAGGGAAGGGGTGTGAAGACAGGGAAGGGGAGAGGAGAGGAGAGGGAAGGGGTGTGAAGACAGGGAAGGGGAGAGGAGAGGAGAGGGAAGGGGTGTGAAGACGGGGAAGGGGAGGGAAGGGGAGAGGAGAGGGAAGGGGTGTAAAGACAGGGAGGGGAGAGGAGAGGGAAGGGGTGTGAAGACAGGGAAGGGGAGAGGAGAGGAGAGGGAAGGGGTGTGAAGACAGGGAGGGGAGGGGAGAGGAGAGGGAAGGGGTGTGAATTCAATGTGATGACGTTGAATCAATGAGGGGAGGGGAGGGGAGGGGAGGGGAGGGGAGGGGAGGGGAGGGGAGAGGAGAGGAGAGGGAAGGGGTGTGTAGACGGGGAGGGGAGGGGAGGGGAGAGGAGAGGGAAGGGGTGTGAAGACAGGGAGGGGAGAGGAGAGGGAAGGGGTGTGAAGACAGGGAAGAGCAGGGAAGGGGAGAGGAGAGGGAAGGGGTGTGAAGACAGGGAAGGGGAGGGAAGGGGAGAGGAGAGGGAAGGGGTTTGAAGACAGGGAAGGGGAGGGGAGAGGAGAGGAGAGGGAAGGGGAGGGTAGGGGAGGCGAGGGAAGGGGTGTGAAGACGGGAGGGGAGAGGAGAGGGAAGGGGTGTGAAGACAGGGAGGGGAGAGGAGAGGGAAGGGGTGTGAAGACAGGGAGGGGAGGGGAGAGGAGAGGGAAGGGGTGTGAAGACAGAGAGGGGAGGGGAGGGGAGGGGAGGGGAGGGGAGAGGAGAGGGAAGGGGTGTGAAGATAGGGAAGGGGAGGGAAGGGGTGTGAAGACAGGGAAGGGGAGAGGAGAGGGGAGGGGATAGGAGAGGGAAGGGGAGAGGAGAGGGAAGGGAAGGGGAGAGGAGAGGGAAGGGGAGAGGAGCGGGAAGGGGTGTGAAGATGGGGAGGGGAGAGGCGAGGGAAGGGGAGAGGAGCGGGAAGGGGTGTGAAGATGGGGAGGGGAGGGGAGAGGAGAGGGAAGGGGTGTGAAGACAGGGAAGGGGAGGGGAGAGGGAAGGGGTGTGTAGACGGGGAGGGGAGGGGAGGGGAGGGGAGAGGGAAGGGGTGTGTAGACGGGGAGGGGAGAGGCGAGGGAAGGGGAGAGGAGCGGGAAGGGGTGTGAAGATGGGGAGGGGAGGGGAGAGGAGAGGGAAGGGGTGTAAAGATGGGGAAGGGGAGGGAAGGGGAGAGGAGAGGGAAGGGGTGTGAAGACAGGGAAGGGGAGGGAAGGGGAGAGGAGAGGGAAGGGGTGTGAAGACAGGGAAGGGGAGAGGAGAGGGAAGGGGTGTGAAGACAGGGAAGGGGAGGGAAGGGGAGAGGAGAGGGAAGGGGTGTGAAGACAGGGAAGGGGAGAGGAGAGGGAAGGGGTGTGAAGACAGGGAAGGGGAGGGAAGGTGAGAGGAGAGGGAAGGGGTGTGAAGACAGGGAAGGGGAGGGGAGGGGAGAGGAGAGGGAAGGGGTGTGAAGATGGGGAGGGGAGAGGAGAGGGAAGGGGTGTGAAGATGGGGAGGGGAGTGGAGTGGGAAGGGGTGTGAAGACAGGGAGGGGAGGGGAGAGGAGAGGAGAGGAGAGGGAAGGGGTGTGAAGACAGGGAAGGGGAGGGAAGGGGAGAGGAGAGGGAAGGGGTGTGAAGACAGGGAGGGGAGAGGAGAGGGAAGGAGTGTGAAGACAGGGAGGGGAGAGGAGAGGGAAGGGGTGTGAAGACAGGGAAGGGCAGGGAAGGGGAGAGGAGAGGGAAGGGGTGTGAAGACAGGGTAGGAGAGGGAAGGGATTTGAAGACAGGGAAGGGGAGGGGAGAGGAGAGGGAAGGGGTGTGAAGACAGGTAGGGGAGGGGAGAGGAGAGGAGAGGGAAGGGGTGTGAAGACAGGGAAGGGGAGGGGAGAGGCGAGGGAAGGGGTGTGAAGACAGGGAGGGGAGGGGAGAGGAGAGGGAAGGGGTGTGAAGACAGGGAGGGGAAAGGAAAGGAGAGGGAAGGGGTGTGAAGACAGGGAAGGGGAGGGGAGAGGAGAGGGAAGGGGAGGGGAGAGGCGAGGGAAGGGGTTTGAAGACAGGGAGAGGAGGGGAGGGGAGAGGAGAGGGAAGGGGTGTGAAGACGGGGAGGGGAGGGGAGGGGAGAGGAGAGGGAAGGGGTGTGAAGACAGGGAGGGGAGGGGAGGGGAGAGGAGAGGGAAGGGGTGTGAAGATAGGGAAGGGGAGGGAAGGGGAGAGGAGAGGGAAGGGGAGGGGAGAGGCGAGGGAAGGGGTTTGAAGACAGGGAGGGGAGGGGAGGGGAGAGGAGAGGGAAGGGGAGGGGAGAGGCGAGGGAAGGGGTTTGAAGACAGGGAGGGGAGTGGAAAGGAGAGGGAAGGGGTGTGAAGACGGGGAGGGGAGGGGAGGGGAGAGGAGAGGGAAGAGGTGTGAAGACAGGGAGGGAAGGGGAGGGGAGAGGAGAGGGAAGGGGTGTGAAGATAGGGAAGGGGAGGGAAGGGGAGAGGAGAGGGAAGGGGTGTGAAGACAGGGAAGGGAAGGGGAGAGGAGAGGGAAGGGGTGTGTAGACAGGGAGGGGAGGGGTGGGGAGGGGAGGGGAGGGGAGGGGAGAGGAGAGGGAAGGGGTGTGAAGATGGGGAGAGGCGAGGGAAGGGGAGAGGAGCGGGAAGGGGTGTGAAGATGGGGAGGGGAGAGGCGAGGGAAGGGGAGAGGAGCGGGAAGGGGTGTAGGGAAGGGGAGAGGAGAGGAGAGTGAAGGGGTGTGAAGACAGGGAAGGGGAGGGGAGAGGGAAGGGGTGTGAAGATGGGGAGGGGAGAGGCGAGGGAAGGGGTGTGAAGACAGGGAAGGGGAGGGGAGAGGGAAGGGGTGTGAAGATGGGGAGGGGAGAGGCGAGTGAAGGGGAGAGGAGCGGGAAGGGGTGTGAAGATGGGGAGGGGAGGGGAGGGGAGGGGAGGGGAGGGGAGGGGAGGGGAGGGGTGTGTAGACAGGGAAGGGGAGGGGAGAGGGAGGGGAGGGGAGGGGAGAGGGAAGGGGTGTGTAGACGGGGAGGGGAGGGGAGGGGAGGGGAGAGGAGAGGGAAGGGGTGTGAAGACAGGGAAGGGGAGGGGAGGGGAGGGGAGGGGAGGGGAGAGGGAAGGGGTGTGTAGACGGGGAGGGGAGGGGAGAGGAGAGGGAAGGGGTGTGAAGACAGGGAAGGGGAGAGGCGAGGGAAGGGGAGAGGAGCGGGAAGGGGTGTAAAGATGGGGAGGGGAGGGGAGGGGAGAGGAGAGTGAAGGGGTGTGAAGACAGGGAAGGGGAGGGGAGAGGGAAGGGGTGTGAAGATGGGGAGGGGAGAGGCGAGGGAAGGGGTGTGAAGACAGGGAAGGGGAGGGGAGAGGGAAGGGGTGTGAAGATGGGGAGGGGAGAGGCGAGGGGTGAAGATGGGGAGGGGAGGGGAGGGGAGGGGAGAGGAGAGGGGTGTGTAGACAGGGAAGGGGAGGGGAGGGGAGGGGAGAGGAGAGGGGTGTGTAGACAGGGAAGGGGAGGGGAGAGGGAGGGGAGGGGAGGGGAGAGGGAAGGGGTGTGTAGACGGGGAGGGGAGGGGAGGGGAGGGGAGGGGAGAGGAGAGGGAAGGGGTGTGAAGACAGGGAAGGGGAGGGGAGAGGGAGGGGAGGGGAGGGGAGAGGGAAGGGGTGTGTAGACGGGGAGGGGAGGGGAGAGGAGAGGGAAGGGGTGTGAAGACAGGGAAGGGGAGAGGAGGGGTATTGGAGGGTCGGCACAGAGTGGACACTCCTTGATGTGAGACTATTTTTCCCCTCAGGAATGTTCAGATTTTCCAACGCTCCTTCTCTGGACCCTGACCCTTCATTCCATGGACAGACATTCCTAGATATGGAGTTCCTTTCATTTGCTGAAAAACATTCAAGCTGGGCACAAACTGGTTGAATCAATGTTGTTTCCACATCATTTCAACCCCAAAATTCAATCAATTCAATGTGATGACGTTGAATCAATGTGGAAAACGTAAAGGAATTTCGAGAATGTTTGTCTTTTTTGTCACCAAACCTTCAACCTAAATCCAATGACATGGTTATACTGTATGTTTGGTTTAATTCACGTTGAATTTATGTCAGCTGACAACTCATTCAAATGTAAATCATATCTAGCTGTTGAGCTGATGTCTGTGTCCAGTTGGTAGGCCTGTGTTTGATTATATATCAGAACAATATGTCAAAATAAAAATTGGTAACCACAGGGTTTGAAGACATTTCAACACTGGAGTTGGCTACTTGTACACAGACAAAACAATTAGCAATTAGAGTAGAGTAAGAGTAGAGGAAGTAGCCATGTCTCGTCTCTCACTTTCACACTGTTTTGTAACTGAAGTACTTTTGAAAAAAATGTATTAATTGGAGCCAAATCTCAGGGCTGTTTGCGTTTAAACTTTGATTACTTCCATACGTCAAACTTTTCTTAGCTCCCTACGTCATCTGCAATTCCAACAGATTGATCTCTTGTTTGGAGTGACCCCATCTTGTGATATGTTTGGTCCTGGTCAGTTCAATGGTGACAAATGAAGTTTCCCCCCATATCTTCCGTCTGTGTTTCACCTGTCTTTACAAATCAGCAGACCCTCCAAGCTCAGGGATAAAAAGGTTACTCCTCAGCTTAGTCCCTATGACTGTTATGCACTTGCCACCCACCAAACACAGAGATCCAGTTTCGTACAGACTAATGTAAACAAGCCAACCAGGATTTACCGTCTTAGGAAACATTTCTGATTGCACAGAGCTTAAAAGTGTCTAGATGTCAGGGCTTGTTTTTCTTTGTAAGCACGAGGCTTTTACTAGCTAAACAATGCCCTTACATGGTTGAAACAACATACTGAACGTAATCTGGTTTCAACTTTTACACGTAGCCTACATTTTGCTGTCAAAGTTCATTCTGTCATCCAATGATTGACCAACATGAGGTTCAGTGAAGGAACATCTGTCAGGTCTCAAGACCACAAAACTGGTAGGTTACTTGGAATTGGAATTTCTTGTAATAAGCATGCTATATTGTTGCAGTCTGTTTAAATCCCTGTTTGATTAAGGCAGTCGTTTTTTTGCCTACGATTTGTCTGTGTTTGTTCAGTGTTGCAGTAAACACAGTCACATCTTCATCGGAAATCTACCGCACACACACACACACACACACACACACACACACACACACACACACACACACACACACACACACACACACACGTCTTTGAGGTAATCAGTATCAGAAAATATGAAGAGCTCTGGTTTTTCACAGACATAAATATGTCCACATTGCAGAGTGATTTGCTTTCCCTGACCCAAGCAGTGGGAGCTCAGCTAGTCTCGAAAACATGTTTTCAGAAACGATGGCAGGTCTATTTATCACCATCAAACTCCTACTGCTTCTATAGCTTCAGGCATGGTTTGCAGACGTATGGCGTTGAAGGCACCATGTGATGAGAGAAAACTCCACTAATACGGATGCTTACTGTTTACATTGATGGGAGAGTGATGACCTTTTCTGTGCAGTAGTCATAGTTGACTTATCTGTATGTGTTTGGATAGTTTTAATATTGTCACGATTTAATGATATATATATATATATATATATATATATATATATATATATATATATATATATATATGTATATATATATATATATATATATATATATATATATATACAGTGAGGGAAAAAAGAATTTGATCCCCTGCTGATTTTGTACGTTTGCCCACTGACAAAGAAATGATCAGTCTATCATTTTAATGGTAGGTTTATTTGAACAGTGAGAGACAGAATAACAACAAAAATCCAGAAAAACGCATGTCAAAAATGTTATAAATTGATTTGCATTTTAATGAGGGAAATAAGTATTTGACCCTCTATCAATCAGAAAGATTTCTGGCTTCAGGTGTCTTTTCTACAGGTAACGAGCTGAGATTAGGAGCACACTCTTAAAGGGAGAGACACCTGTCCGCAGAAGCAATCAATCAATCAGATTCCAAACACTCCACCATGGCCAAGACCAAAGAGCTCTCCAAGGATGTCAGAGACAAGATTGTAGACCTACACAAGGCTGGAATGGGCTACAAGACCATCGACAAGCAGCTTGGTGAGAAGGTGACAACAGTTGGTGCGATTATTCTCAAATGGAAGAAACACAGAAGAACTGTCAATCTCCCTCTGCCTGGTGCTCCATGCAAGATCTCACCTCGTGGAGTTGCAATGATCATGAGAACGGTGAGGAATCAGCCCAGAACTACACGGGAGGTCAATGATCTCAAGGCAGCTGGGACCATAGTCACCAAGAAAACAATTGGTAACACACTACGCCGTGAAGGACTGAAATCCTGCAGCGCCCGCAAGGTCCCCCTGCTCAAGAAAGCACGTATAAATGCCCGTCTGAAGTTTGCCAATGAACATCTGAACGATTCAGAGGACAACTGGGTGAAAGTGTTGTGGTCAGATGAGACCAAAATGGAGCTCTTTGGCATCAACTCAACTCGCCATGTTTGGAGGAGGAGGAATGCTGCCTATGACCCCAAGAACACCATACCCACCGTCAAACATGGAGGTGGGAACATTATGCTTTGGGGGTATTTTTCTGCTAAGGGGATAGGACAACTTCACCGCATCAAAGGACGATGGACGGGGCCATGCACAGTCAAATCTTGGGTGAGGGTACTCCAGGGTGAAGCAGTGGTCTAGGGCACTGCATCGCAGCGCTAGCTGTGCCACCAGAGACCGGCCTAGCATCGTCCGGGTTAGGGAGGATTTGGCCGGTAGGGATATCCTTGTCTCCAGACCTTAATCCCATAGAAAATCTGTGGAGTTGCCAAACGTCAGCCTCGAAACCTTAATGACTTGGAGAAGATCTGCAAAGAGGAGTTGGACAAAATCCCTCCTGAGATCTGTGCAAACCTGGTGGCCAACTACAAGAAACGTCTGACCTCTGTGATTGCCAACAAGGATTTTGCCACCAAGTACTAAGTCATGTTTTGCAGAGGGATCAAATACTTATTTCCCTCATTAAAATGCAAATCAATTTATAACATTTTTGACATGCGTTTTTCTGGATTTTTGTTGTTATTCTGTCTCTCACTGTTCAAATAAACCTACCATTAAAATGATAGACTGATCATTTCTTTGTCAGTGGGCAAACGTACAAAATCAGCAGGGGATCAAATTCTTTTTTCCCTCACTGCATGCGAGATAAAAGTTTGCATGCATATATAGATATGCATTCAAACTTTTATCTCAATTTCTAGGAGTTGTATCACGAGTCACATCACTTATACAACATCACCAAGTAAAATGCATGTATATGTCAAATAGACTTATGTTTGTGTTTCTTGTCTCACGAACATACCGTCTTGTCTAAGCATCCCAACCATTGAACCTATCATGACCAGAGACACTCATTGCATATGAATATCTAAGGTCATAAAAACAAGAGCGGTGCTTGATCTGTCTATTTGAAGAACTGACAAACAAAATGTGTTAGCTCAGTTGGCTTGGTGTTGACATGTTGTTCAGACAGGTCAAGATTTGACATCTCTCAAAGTCCGTTCTTTATGACGAATCTGTAACACTTCACTACTTGTTATAAGCATGTATAGTCGTGGCCAAAAGTTTTGAGAATGACATAAATATACATTTTCACAAAGTCTGCCTCCTCAGTTTGTATGATGGCAATTTGCACATACTCCAGAATGTTATGCAATTGCAATTAATTGCAATTGGTTTCAAAGTCCCTCTTTGCCATGCAAATGAACTGAATCCCCCAAAAATATTTCCACTGCATTTCAGCCCTAACACAAAAGGACCAGCTGACATCATGTCAGTGATTCTCTCGTCAACTCAGGTGTGAGTGTTGACGAGGATAAGGCTGGAGATCACTCTGTCATGCTGATTGAATTTGAATAACAGACTGGAAGCTTGGAATCATGGCGGTGCTTGGAATCATGGTGGTGCTTGGAATCATTGTTCTTCCTCTGTCAGCCATGGTTACCTGCAAGGAAACACGTGCCGTCATCATTGCTTTGCACAAAAAGGGCTTCACAGGCAAGGATATTGCTGCCAGTAAGATTGCACCTAAATCAACCATTTATCGGATCATCAAGAACTTCAAGGAGAGCGGTTCAATTGTTGTGAAGAAGGCTTCATGGCGCCCAAGCACGCACAGTGAGGCGAAGACTTTTGGAGGATGGCCTGGTGTCAAGAAGGGCAGCAAAGAAGCCACTTCTCCCCAGGAAAAACATCAGGGACAGACTGATACTCTGCAACAGGAACAGAGATTGGACTGGGGTAAAGTCATTTTCTCTGATGAATCCCCTTTCCGATTGTTTGGGGCACCTGGAAAAAAAGCTTGTCTTGAGAAGACAAGATGAGCGCTACCATCAGTCCTGTGTCATGCCAACGGTAAAGCATCCTGAGACCATTCATGTGTTAGGTTGCTTCTCAGCCAAGGGAGTGGGCTCACTCACAATTTTGCCTAAGAACACAGCCATGAACAAAGAATGGTACCAACACATCCTCTGAGAGCAACTTCTCCCAACCATCCAGGAACAGTTTGGTGACGAACAATGCCTTTTCCAGCATGATGGAGCACCTTGCCATAAGGCAAAAGTGATAACTAAGTGGCTCGGGAACAAAACATTGATATTTTGGGTCCATGGCCAGGAAACTCCCCAGACCTTAATCCCATTGAGAACTTGTGGTCAATCCTCAAGAGGCGGATGGACAAACAAAAACCCACAAATTCTGACAAACTCCAAGCATTGATTATGCAAGAATGGGCTGCCATCAGTCAGGATGTGGCCCAGAAGTTAATTGACAGCATGCCAGGGCAGATTGCAGAGGTCTTGAAAAAGAAGGGTCAACACTGCAAATATTGACTCTTTGCATCAACTTCATGTAATTGTCAATAAAAGCCTTTGACACTTATGAAATGCTTGTAACTATACTTCAGTATTCCATAGTAACATCTGACAAAAATATCTAAAGACACTGAAGCAGCAAACTTTGTGTAAATTAATATTTGTGTCATTTTCAAAACTTTTGGCCACGACTGTATGTCTCAAATTTGTCATATACAGTATCTCTATAGCAAATGTTTCAAATGACTCAAAATGGCTGGTTCTTTACCAGTGTTCTTTTTTCATTCTTTCTCTCAGATAAGTGAGAATTATTTACAATGAAACCAGTCGTTTCCTGGAGAGTTTCTGAAGGCAGCCTGCCCCCAAGGTGTCCTGTTACTGTACCATTACTGTCATCCACCTGACACATATTATCCTCACAGCTATAATTACGGCTATACGGTAATATTAGGGTGGAAGTGTTACTGTTCCACAGGCTACAAGGGGGTGTATTGGTGATGCCCCTGTTATTGTGTGTGGGCTGAATCATGGTCCTGTTCAGTCGGGGGGGGGAAACGATTTGACAAGGGGAGGTACTACCTGAACCTGACCAATAAGATGTATGTTTCTTTTTTCCGTTGCAACATATTTTGACACGGTGTGACTTACTGAACACATTCCTAATGTGGGGGTGTAGAATAAGGGGTTCAGAGGGGGAATGCATGTCATTTCCACCTTTTTTTTTTTTACTGTGAAGGGCACTGTGGTGCCCGGTCTAGTGCCAATTGCCCTCACAACGCCTTAGAAAAGGAACAGCTCCGTCATCATGATAGAGTGGTGTGTGTAGTCTGTTGTGCTCAATGGCAGTTATTTGACATTCCAGGAAGGTTAGAATTAGATTGAAGAAGCGGAGGATTTCACAGGTCTACAGTGACATGTTCTTCTAATTAAAATACTGTAGGAAGATGTGTTATTTTGTTGTTGTGACATTTTGAAGGTTGCTCCCTCCCTCCCTCCCCCACTCACGCACACACACCACACACACACTTACTGTTAGCAAGAGTCCTCCTGGCGAGGATCGTTTGGTACACAGAGTTGTTTTTGGCATGGAAAGTGTGTAGCAGTACATCCTCTGTCGAGAGACAAGGATACTCTCCACAGGCCAAACAGCACAGGGAGAACCTTTACTTTGTTTATGTGAAAAATGTCTCTCCTTTCCACGAATCTGCTTGCTTCTTGAACGATTGAAGACCCGGGAAGACAAGGAAGACAAACAAATGCATTCTAAAAGCTGAAACAAGAGCAGGGTATTTTGTTTTATTTGAAACCAGCATATTGAAAGTATAGTGGAGTTATGAGCGTGATAGTCATCCAGTTTATTTTAACGTTCATGTATTTAATTGTTCAATAGATAAGTTGAGTTCTGTTATAACGTCTATCCACCAGTTCACCTCTGTAGAACACATTAGTAATTTAACACAGGCAGATATCTCATCAAGCTTTTCATTAGACTGATATCAGTGGAAAGGGTTTGAAAGGAGTGCTGACCTAAAATTACATTCACAATGTTTTTGTCTTGTAAAACTACAGAGAGAGCAGCTCATATCGTTTATTTACAGTGCCAGTCAAAAGCTTGGACAGACCTACTCATTCAAGAGTTTTGGACTATTTTCTACATTGTTGAGTAATAGATATTTCATATCAAAAATATGAAATAACACATATGGAATCATGTAGTAACCAGAAAAGTTTTAAACAAATCAAAATATATCTTATATTTGGGAATCTTCAAAGTAGCCACCCTTTGCCTTTATGACAGCTTTGCACAGCCTTGGCATTCTCTCAACCAGCTTCATGAGGTAGTCACCTGGAATGCATTTCAATTAACAGGTGTGTTTTGTTAAAAGTTCATTTGTGGAATTTCTTTCCTTCTTAATGCATTTGAACCAATCAGTTGTGTTGTGACAAGGTGGTGCTGGTATACAGAAGACAGCCCTATTTGGTAAAAGACTAAGTCCATATTATGGAAAGAACAGCTCAAATAAGCAAAGAGAAACAACAGTCCACCATTACTTTAAGACATGAAGGTCAGTCAATCTGGAAAATTTCAGTCGTAAAAACCGTCAAGCGCTATGATGAAACTGGCTCTCATGAGGACCGCCACGGGAAAGGAAATCCCAGAGTTACCTCTGCTGCAGAGGATAAGTTCATTAGAGTTACCAGCCTCAGCTATTGCAGCCCAAATAAATGCTTCACAGAGTTTAACTAACGGATATCAACTGTTCAGGAGACTGTGTGAATTAGGCCTTCATGGTCGAATTGCTGCAAAGAAACCACTACTAAAGGACACCAATAATAATAATAAGAGACTTGCTTGGGCAAAGAAACACAAGAAATGGACATTAGACTGGTGGAAATCTGGTCTGATGAGTCCAAATTTGAGATTTTTGGTTCCAATGTCTTTGTGAGACGCAGAGTAGGTGAACGGATGATCTCACCGTGAAGCATGGAGGAGGTGGTGTGATGGTGCTTTGCTGGTGACACGGTCAGTGATTTATTTAGAATTCAAGGCACACTTAACCAGCATGGCTACAACAGCATTCTTTTTGTTTATTTATTTAACCTTTATTTAACTAGGCAAGTCTGCAGCAATACGCCATCCCATCTGGTTAGCTCTTAGTGGGACTGTCATTTGTTTTTAAACAGAACAATGACCCAACACACCTCCAGGCTGTGTAAGGGCTATTTAACCAAGAAGGAGAGTAATGGAGTGCTGTATCAGATGACCTGGCCTCCACAATCACCCGACCTCAACCCAATTGAGCCAACAAGTGCTCAGCATATGTGGGAACTCCTTCAAGACTGTTGGAAAAGTATTCCAGGTGAAGCTGGTTGAGAGAATACTAAGAGTGTGCAAAGCTGTCATCAAGGCAAAGCGTGGCTACATGATTCCATGTGTTCTTTCATATTTTGAATGTCTTTGCTATTATTCTACAATGTAGAAAAAAAGTCAATATAAAGAATAACCCTTGAATGAGTAGCTGTGTCCAAACTTTTGACTGGTACTGTATTTCAATCTAATCTCTAAATAAATGTAGTTGCTTTTGGTGAGGTGTTGTGGGAATATAGTTTTTCCGTATTTAGGTCTATGACATACAGTATACGGTATTTACTGGCTATTAAAGGAGTAAGGTTAAACCCTAGGATATGCGTGTATGAGTCGTAGGGTCCTGTGTTTTTGTTAATCATATCACATGACCTGGATTTCAACCTTTATTTTAAACTTTACAGAAATGAGAATAAGACCAAAAATAAAAACAATTCTCTGAATGTGGTGCTGGACCATCTTATCTGGCGTAAAAATAAAAAGATGACAGTTTGATAAAAGAAGCTTTAAATAAATGTGACATGATTTACCCACACGCCACACGCCACACGCCACACGCGTGCCTTATACGAGGAATGGACCTACAGTAAAATCAGGTCTTATGACATCTATACATCGTACTAAGCTTAGGTGATGTAGAGTGTACTAGATGTTCTATGGCACTATGGGTGATGGTTGACAGGGAAATAATATATTACAGGTGAACACTGACAGAAGAAGCAATTTACAGTATTTTTACAGTATGAAAAAAAATGATCTGTGTAGTACAGGCCAAGGTGTAAATGACCTGAAAGTCACATAAATAACACTTTACAAGATTTGTACACTTTCAAAGATAGTCCTCTCTCTCCCACTATTACTTTTCTACAACTTCTTACTGTAAATTACACCTTCCAATGCAGTCTGACAGTTGAACCAGTTTCATAAAAGCGGCAGTGAAAATTGTAAATGGACCGTGTCAGTCAGAGGAAATTAAACCTATGGCAGCATAGGCAGAGGCACAACAGCATAACTAGGTTGCGTTCCCAATGGCACCCTATTCTCTATATAGTGCACTACTTTTGACCAGGGTCCTATAAAGTGAATTGGGCGCCATTTGTGATGCATCTCTCGTCTGATCTAATTTTATCGGCTTGAAACTGAAAGGTAATTATTGTCCCAAAGCAACAGCATGGTGACGAAGGCATCAGAAACACTCATGGATAATTTAACATGCTCATAGGCGAGGCTGTTTTTGCTGTATCACTAAATCTTAGCGGCAAGGTAATATTTGGTTGTCAGTCCAACATAACGTTTCAGACTGAATGAATATGTTTCTTGGGCACTTGTTTTTTGTGTTTGAGGAACAACAGTGTTTGGGGCAAGCATTCCCACTGTCAAATGGACAGCAAACAATGCATTGTTTTCTGTATTGTATCTTTCTGTCAACGTTCAAAGAACGGATTTATAGTTATACCACATCATTTGATGGATTCTTTTTTTCATGGAATTATTGCTTGGTTTAATGTGCCTGGGTCTTCACATTTGGTGTTTGCTTGGTTGGTCACCCTTCGTCTCTGATTGGCCAGCCAAACTAGTGGAGGCTGGTGGAGAGAAAATTGGGAGGAAAGGCTCATTTTAATGTCTAGAATGGAATTACACAAACACATGCAATTAAAAGTTAATAAATTATTAATTATGCTGCCTGTAACAATACAGGCCTATATTTGAATAGATGCAAACCAGTATTATGGTGAATATTACCAGTGTACATACTGCCATCTCCTGGTGATTAATCATCCTTAGTAGGCTGTCTGACACTGGGTTGTCACACATTGGATGTCCAATATTGTCATAGTAAAATAGGTTTTGTAGTAATTAGGTTTGTGATATGTGGGTTTTCAGACACCTTATATTGTTGCCTATGCTTGATTGTTTATCATATACAGCAGGGGTACTCAACTCTGACCCTACGAGGTCCGGAGCCTGCTGGTCTGTTCTTCCTAATAAATAAATTGCACACACCTGGTGTCCCTGGTCAAAAAGCAGTCCATGATTAGAGGGGAACAATGAAAAAATGCAGTGGAACTGGCTTCGAGGTTCAGAGTTGAGTTTGAGGGATATACAGTAAACATGATTTGACTGTGTTGTTTCAGATTGTATGTGAATAAGCATGTTGCCATGGGACTCTGTCTTATAATTTGATTCTACATTATGTGTTCCAGTTCCTAGATACCACTACCTACTTCCTTCATACTGGACACAGAGATGTAAAAATCTGATTCTACTTCCTGTGGTGTCATTGGTTTGCCTTCCTCAACCTTGTGTTGTGTTATTGTAAGCAGAGCCAATAACTTTCTCAACTCTGATCAAGCTAGCAACCAGAGCAGAGACATACAGCAGCATTATTCTGCTAGAAGCAGTATTGGAACTCCGACCATTGAGGTATATATGAACTGGAGACAGTGCCCGTTGTTTTCAGGGCTAATCTACTCAAATTTGCATACGTAGCTGCCATCTTTCTACTGTATATATGGTTTTACTGGGATTACACACGTGTCTGCTAGCATTCAGTGTGCACAGGACAGACAGCAGTATCGTGCGAACATGCTGCGGGGAACTCTACCAGCACATGGACAGCTAAATAAACCAACCACCACTTCCTATCATGACGTTAGAGCATGAATAAAAATGTTTAATATCTTCGGCTGTGAGTGATGGAAAAATAATTGTTGCCTCAGCAACAATTATTTTAATAATTCAATGATGTTCTTTCTGGGACAGATTTCAGTCAAACTGCAATATCGAAGCTATCCACTGGGTACTGTCGAAATGGTGCTTCCAGACCGCAACCCTGGGGCCTTGGCACAAACTAGTGGTCAAAGGAGGTGACAGCAGTGCCAACTGCTTGACATGTTTTGGCCCTCCTTGGTATTATTTTTTTATTTACAATGACGGCCTACATCAGACAAACCCGGATGACGATGGGCCAATTATGCGCCGCCCTGTGGGACTCCCAAGCACAGCCAGATGTGATACAGCCTGGAATCGAACCAGGGACAAAACTGAGATGCAGAGCCTACACTACTGCGCCACACAGGAGCCCTAGTTGGGGAGAGGCTATAACGACACTGCTGACCTGCAAAATGCCTAACCAAAACCGTAAACTGACCCTTACCATAACCAAACCCTTAACCCTAACTTAATTTTCACCAATACTGAAATTATGTATCGGTTTGCAGTTCAGGGGTGTCCATATAGCCTTTTACTCTCATTTGACCCAAATAGTTTACAAGATTACAAGGGCTCATATTTCGCTGTAGTTTTAAAGTCCACAGACACAGGCAGGCTCGAGGCATGTGCAAAAGGTCAAATGTATATTGTCACTCTTCCTTTACTGGTCCATTGTTGGCTTTTCTGTTTGGCAATAGTTGACCTCAATAAGCTTCAAAGGGCAGGGAAGGGGAGCTTTGTAGCATAAAGCTCAGGAGGATTGTAGGAAAAATCTGTCGGGATGTGAGCTGGCAACCGGAGGGTTGTTGGTATCAAATCCTAGATGCCATTGCCTACCGTTGTGCCCTTGAGCAAGACACTTAACCCCCCACAACAACAGCTCCCCGGGCGCCCAGTGTGGCAGCCCCCCGCACCTCTCCAAAACCTCTATATGTGTGTGTATGTCCTGTATGTGTGTCTTTCAGAGGGGTTGGGTTAAATGTGTTGGACCTTGTGTGCAATTGACCAATAATGTGATCTAATCTTAATTGTGAGTAAGGATGCCAGACATACAATTCAGAGGGAGTTTCATACTGTGGTCTTTGTGCCTTGCCTATTCAGGGTCAAGGAAAACATTTGTCATGGGCCGTCCATGCAGACAATGTCTTTTATAGTACTTAAAATATTTGTAGAATAAATGTATTACATTGTTTGTCCTATATCCGCATGTATTTTCCTATCTACCTTTGAGAAAAATATTTGATGCCATGATATTTAATCTGATCATTATTGTTAACTGCCGTGTATGGCTGCAGTGACTTCACTACACTATGTAGTACTGTGCTTTTAGTACAATGTGTCCCTGTTATTATCATAGTTGTTTTGGTTGGTGTTTATATGTCTGTGGCCTACACTGAGCACAGTAGTGATGGCATCAGAATTACCATGAGTGATGATTCATTCAAATACTGCGTCATCGTGCTGCAGCTACAGTCGAAGAAAAAAAATGAGATTTGTCACATCGGTCACGATACTTGACCCACATACAGTGGGGCAAAAAAGTATTTAGTCAGCCACCAATTGTGCAAGTTCTCCCACTTAAAAAGATGAGAGAGACTTGTAATTTTCATCATAAGTACCATTCAACTATGACAGACAAAATGAGGAAAAAAAAATCCAAAAATCACATTGTAAGATTTTTAATGAATTTATTTGCAAATTATGGTGGAAAATAAGTATTTGGTCACCTACAAACAAGCAAGATTTCTGGTTCTCACAGAGCTGTAACTTCTTCTTTAAGAGGCTCCTCTGTCCTCCACTCATTACCTGTATTAATGGCACCTGGTTGAACTTGCTATCAGTATAAAAGACACCTGTCCACAACCTCAAACAGTCACACTCCAAACTCCACAATGGCCAAGACCAAAGAGCTGTCAAAGGACACCAGAAACAAAATTGTAGACCTGCACCAAGCTGGGAAGACTGAATCTGCAATAGGTAAGCAGCTTGGTTTGAAGAAATCAACTGTGGGAGCAATTATTAGGAAATGGAAGACATACAAGACCACTGATAATCTCCCTCGATCTGGGGCTCCACGCAAGATCTCACCCCGTGGGGTCAAAATGATCACAAGAACGGTGAGCAAAAATCCCATAACCAAACGGGGGGACCTAGTGAATGACCTGCAGAGAGCTGGGACCAAAGTAACAAAGCCTACCATCAGTAACACACTACGCCGCCAGGGACTCAAATCCTGCAGTGCCAGACGTGTCCCCCTGCTTAAGTCAGTACATGTCCAGGCCTGTCTGAAGTTTGCTAGAGAGCATTTGGATGATCCAGAAGAAGATTGGGAGAATGTCATATGGTCAGATGAAACCAAAATATAACTTTTTGGTAAAAACTCAGCTCGTCATGTGTTTGGAGGACAAAGAATGCTGAGTTGCATCCAAAGAACACCATACCTACTGTGAAGCATGGGGGTGGAAACATCATCAACATTTTATGCAAAGGGACCAGGACGACTGATCCGTGTAAAGGAAAGAATGAATGGGGCCATGTATTGTGAGATTTTGAGTGAAAACCTCCTTCCATCAGCAAGGGCATTGAAGATGAAACGTGGCTGGGTCTTTCAGCATGACAATGATCCCAAACACACCGCCCCGGGCAACGAAAGAGTGGCTTCATAAGAAGCATTTCAAGGTCCTGGAATGGCCTAGCCAGTCTCCAGATCTCAACCCCATAGAATATATTTGGAGGGAGTTGAAAGTCTGTGTTGCCCAGCAACAGTCCCAATACATCACTGCTCTAGAGGAGATCTGCATGGAGGAATGGGCCAAAATACCAGCAACAGTGTGTGAAAACCTTGTGAAGACTTACAGAAAACGTTTGACCTCTGTCATTGTCAACAAATGGTATATAACAAAGTATTGAGATAAACTTTTGTTATTGACCAAATACTTATTTTCCACCATAATTTGCAAATAAATTCATTAAAAATCCTACAATGTGATTTTCTGGATTTTTTTTCTCGTTTTGTCTGTCATAGTTGAAGTGTACCTATGATGAAAATTACAGGCCTCTCTCATCTTTTTAAGTGGGAGAACTTGCACAATTGGTGGCTGACTAAATATTTTTTTGCCCCACTGTACATACCCTACCCCATCTATCTCTGTCACCCCATACAAAGACAAAATCACATTTGATAGACCAAAGTGCGTCGATCTGCGATCTCTTGGCAGAGAACAGTGTGTTTTGCACTGACTGACAGAAAACACTCCAACTTCATTACACTCCCATCGATCTGATACTTTTACAAAAGGGCCCAGGTGTATAGTTTACGGATGTTGTGCTTGAGGTAATTTAATTTAACAAGGAAATTAGAGCTATGACACGGAATGAAAATACCAGATATCTTTATTTTACAGAGTTTTTTTTTATTATTATTTTTTTTTACTATGTTACTTACTAGATTGACGCATCGGTATATCAATCGACTGTTTTTTTGTTTGTTTAAACTGTAGCTGTTGATGGAATTTTTAAAGGAACTCGGCTTTAAACTGACTCTTGAAAGCTGTAATAGTAGAATGCACAAGGTGCAATTTCTAAATCTGGTAGTGCATCATCAGTTCCTCTTGTCATGTTTGTCATTGCATATGTTAGAGAGTGTAATGAACATGAGGGGAGACAGAGCTGGTTTCAAGTGCAGGGCGCAGCAGGTGTTTATTGTAAAGGACCACAGGAAGAGGCAGGTAGCTGGGTCCAGGGGCAGGCAGAAGGTCATACACAGGATGAGGCAGGTAGCTGGGTCCAGGGGTAGGCAGAAGGTAATACACAGGAAGAGGCAGGTAGCTGGGTCCAGGGGCAGGCAAAAGGTCATACACAGGAAGAGGCAGGTAGCTGGGTCCAGGGGCAGGCAGAAGGTCATACACAGGAAGAGGCAGGTAGCTGGGTCCAGGGGCAGGCAGAAGGTCATACACAGGAAGAGGCAGGTAGCTGGGTCCAGGGGCAGGCAGAAGGCCATACACAGGGGGTACAAAAAAGGCAACAGTACAGGCAGGGAAAAGGCTAGTAACGTAGTCCGGGAGATCAAGCAATAGGTAGATAACAGGAAATAAAGTACAGGCAGGGAATAGGCAAAATGCGTTGTTAGTGAGGCAGGAAAAAACTATCATAGACGGGAGGCTTAAATTACAGGAAAACCAGCGCCCCGAAATAAATGTGTCACAAAACAAACCCTACCTCACAGTGATGGGGTGCAAAGAAATGAACTAAGTGAAAAAGTTTGGGAACCCTTGTGTTAAACCTACCCTTTGGAATGACTTCGAAAGCAACAGTGAATGCATGAAGTGGAGATTTCTCAACAATCCCTCTCACTGTAGCGCATTGATAATAGTCAGTGGCAAATATCAAAGCTAAGCAGCGCTGGGCTTGGTTAAAAGCCCTGGATGTTTTTTTCACCTTTATTTAACCAGGTAAGCTAGTTGAGAACAAGTTCTCATTTATAACTGCGATCTGGCCAAGATAAAGCAAAGCAGTGCGACACAAACAACAACACAGAGTTACACATGGAATAAACAAACATACAATCAATAACACAATTGAGAAAAAAAGTTTATATACAGTGTGTGCAAATGAGGTAGATAAGGGAGGCAAGGCAATAAATAGGCCTTAGTGGCGAAATAATTAAAATTTAGCAATTAAACACTGGAGTGATAGATGTGCAGAAGGTGAATGTGCAAGTAGAGATACTGGGGTGCAAAGAAGCAAAAAAGAAAACAGTATGGAGATGAGGTAGTTGGCTGGGCTGCTCTGACAGCTGGTGCTTAAAGTTAGTGAGGGAGATATGGGTCTCCAGCCTCAGTGATTTTTGCAATTCGTTCCAGTCATTGGCAGCAGAGAACTGGAAGGAGAGGCGACCAAAGGAGGAATTGGCTTTGGGGGTGACCAGTGAAATATACCTGCTGGAGCATGTGCTACGGGTGGGTGCTGCTATGGTGACCAGTGAGCTGAGATAAGGCGGGGCTTTACCTAGCAAAGACTTATAGATGACCTGGAGCCAGTGGGTTTGGCGACGAATATGAAGCGAGGGCCAGCCAACGAGAGCATACAGGTCGCAGTGGTGGGTAGTATATGGGGCTTTGGTGACAGAACGGATGGCACTGTGATAGACTGCATCCAATTTGCTGAGTAGTATGTTGGAGGCTATTTTGTAAATTACATCTCCGAAGTCAAGGATCGGCAAGATAGTCAGTTTTACGACAGTATGTTTGGCAGCAAGAGTGAAGGATGCTTTGTTGCGAAATAGGAAGCCAATCTAGATTTCATTTTGGATTGGAGATGCTTAATGTGAGTCTCGAAGGAGAGTTTACAGTTTACTTGCATTTAAGAGCAGTTGGAGGCCACGGAAGGAGAGTTGTACGGCATTGAAGCTCGTCCGGAGGTTTGTTAACACAGTGTCCAAAGAAGGGCCAGAAGTATACAGAATGGTGTCATCTGCGTAGAGGTGGATCAGAGAATCACCTGCAGCAAGAGCGACATCATTGATGTATACAGAGAAAAGAGCTGGCCCGAGAACTGAACCCTGTGGCACCCCTATAGAGGGTCCGGACAAGAAGCCCTCCGATTTGACACAATGAAATCTATCTGAGAAGTAGTTGGTGAACCAGGCGAGGCAGTCATTTGAGAAACCAAGGCTGTTTGAGTCTGCAGATAAAAATGTGGTAATTGACAGTGAGACCAAATGGATAGCTGTAGAAAGATCACCTCTCCAGTAGGAGGTAATGCCCAGCCTATGTTTTTTTTTCTTATAGTGATATTACGTTGAAGATCTGACTTTGTTCAAAGGTTGATGTTGAAAATTGATTACCATGGTGACACAATACTGTGGTGGAAATTTCACCCTCGAAACAACAGTTTAATGGTGATTACTTTAAAAAAATCCCATGTATTTTCCACGTAGATTCCATGTCACAAGATGTTGACAAATTACGTTGAAACAACAAATTACTGAGTGTGCTATCGAGGTAAACAGCTGGCATGTTGGTTTACGGTTGTGGCTAGCCAAAAAGGACTTGTTTTGAATGTTGGATCATCCTTTGAAGTGTACTTACACTATGATTTTGAACATTCAAAGCAACTGGGAAAGTTGAGGAGAATCCTAGGCATGTCTTTTGTCCTTTTATCCATTACCAGTGTGAACTCCACAGGGTCCGGCTGTGTCAGAACCCTTGGGGAAACATCCTTGCATAATTCATTATTCCCTGTGAGGGAGAGGATCAATAGATTTTGCTAAGTGCAGATACTACAATCGATGTGTAACCTAAACTATCAGTTTTGCTCAGAGAAGAAGCTAGAACACTTCTTGATCTCTAAGCCTACTCTTTCTTGGCAGTAGTTGTTTGGTCTATGGTTGAAAACCACTAGGCCTATGTATCTAGTAGAAAGAGGAGGAAGGGAAGTGCTACTAAGGTACACAGAAATACATTTTGGTAGACAGAAGGTGCTCTTTGGTAAAAAGGGTGAATTGGTCATCAAAAAGAAAGGAGGACCAAGGCACTCTTCATATAATTAATTAAAATGCCTTTATTTGTATGGCATGTTACATGTTACATTTTACATGTTACATGTTACATGTTACATGTTACATTCCATACAAATAAAGGCATTTTAATTAATTATATGAAGAGTGCCTTGGTCTTTTTAAAGGCCTGTGTATCTGTTTGATAAGCAAGTTCAAGCAATTGGCTATATTCCACAAAACAAACACTGAGTGGGCTGATTTTCTCCATAGATCCTAGAGGGGGCCCGGAATTAAGTATAGTGCAAAATGGATGTTTAGTGCATTTAACTGGGCTTTGTACTCACCCCTCTATTGAGCTCAAGAGAGGAGCGACAGCAGTAAATCTATCCAACAGTGTTAACTAGAGAACTCCTTATTTTCTCTGGATTTCTCTAAATTGAAATATTCATGGTACTCTGGTGCAAAGTGAGGCACTGATGTAATAAGCATTGAGGTGTGAGCCGACAGGATAGAAATAGAAAAACTAGAACATCCATGGTCGTGGTCTGAGGGTTTTTTCCTCTTCTAGTACTTATATTTCTATGGTTGATACACCTACCAGCAGTGGTGGAAAAAGTACCCAATTGTCATACTTGAGTAAAAGTAAAGATACCTTAATAGAAAATGACTCAAATAGAAGTGAAAGTCACCCAGTAAAATACTACTTGACAAAAAATCTTAAATATTTGGTTTTAAATATACTTAAGTATTCAAAAGTAGAGGTACAAATAATTTCTAATTACTTATATTAAGCAAACCAGACCCCACAATTTGTTATTATTTTATTTATTTATTTACAGATAGCCAGGGGCACACCCCAACACTCAGACAGCAGTTACAAATGAAGCATTTTTGTTTAGTGAGTCCAGCAGATCAGAGGCAGTAGAGATGACCAGGGATGTTCTCTGTTTAGTGAGTCCAGCAGATCAGAGGCAGTAGGGATGACCAGGGATGTTCTCTGTTTAGTGAGTCCAGCAGATCAGAGGCAGTAGAGATGACCAGGGATGTTCTCCGTTTAGTGAGTCCAGCAGATCAGAGGCAGTAGAGATGACCAGGGATGTTCTCTTGATTAGTGTGTGAATTGGGTCATTTTCTTGTTTTGTTAAGCATTAAAAATGCAACGAGTACTTTTGGGTGTCAGGAAAAATGTACGGAATAAAAAGGGTATTATTTTCTTTAGGAATGTAGTGAAGTAAAAGTAAAAGTTGTCAAAAATATTAATAGTAAAGTAATGTACAGATACCCCCAAAAACTACTTAAGTAGTACTTTAAAGTATTTGTACTAAAGTACTTTACACCAATGCCCACTAGAAGGAAAGGAAAAGGCTTTAAATGACAGCTCCATGGGCCATCAATTGGACTTGATTGGAACAGTCAGGCATATGATAGATCATGATGACGAACGTTGTTTAAATTGGCAACAAGGGCACAGAACCAGAAGCTACAATAGAGAGTTACATAAGAAACATGTCAAATTCCGTTATTTATTTAAAATAACTGTAGCATAATATTTTATTCAGGCCTCTGCATTGCTGCAGCCAGTCACCAGGGCAACCCTTGCTTTACGAACAGAACAGGGAGAGTGATCATTAATTACTTATGCGACCTGGCAGAAATACATCAGGGATGTTGTTGAGGTGTTTGTATGGAGATAGAAAGAGCAGAGTCATACAAATATAATTTACATTAGCTACATCAGTCGTTGTGTGCAGGTTACATGACTTATCTAGTTCACAACATAACAGGAGTCTAGCCACAGGTCATTCATTATGTGCAAATGTGCCCAACCTATATTTTTATGAACCCATTTTATCGTCTTCCTTATGAACCCATTATATCTCCTTATGGACCCATTCTATCTTATTCTTTATGAACCCATCCTATGTTCTTCCTTATGAACCCATTCTATATCCTTATGAGCCCATTCTATCTCCTTATGAGCCCATTATATCTCCTTAGGAACCCATTCTGTCTTCTTATGAACCCATTCTATCTTCTTATGAACCCATTCTATCTTCTTATGAACCCATTCTATTTTCTTATGAACTCATTCTATCTTCTTGTGAACCCATTCTATGTTCTTCCTTATGAACCCATTCTATCATCTTTTGAACCCAATCTATCTTCTTATGAACTCATTCTATCTTCTTCCTTATGAACCCATTCTATCTTCTTCCTTATGAACTCATTCTATCTTCTTCCTTATGAACCCATTCTATCTTCTTATGAACTCATTCTATCTTCTTATGAACTCATTCTATCTTCTTATGAACCCATTCTATCTTCTTATGAACCCATTCTATCTTCTTATGAACTCATTCTATCTTCTTCCTTATGAACCCATTCTATCTTCTTATGAACTCATTCTATCTTCTTATGAACCCATTCTATCTTCCTTATGAACCCATCTTTGTGTCCAGGAATAGATTCAATAGTTCAAGTTTAAAAATCTGAGTAAAATTTGAGTAATAGGAATTCCGTGAAATTCTTCACCATTTATATGGAATTATGTTTATTCTAACACTGTCTATTCTATTCTTAACTCGGGTGTAATGTATAGACCACTCTGCTAAAAATGTTAGGAATTTCAGGATTGCATGAAATTCATTTCCATTACATGAAATTGTCAATTTTTTTATTGATTTATTGACAGTAGGTTAGTATTTTATTATTCATATCCAATTATATTTACAAGAAAGTATGGACTGTTATACAATCCTTGTCTTGTAGCCCACCTTTTCCTTATCGTCTGCCCAGCCACCATATTTCACACCTGTTCAATCGCCTTCTAATATTTAGTTATGAGTCTTCCAGTAGAGGGCTGTTCGAGAGCATGCGCACAACCGCAGCGAGAGAACCCTATTCCTCCTGTCACAACATTGAGGGGCAAAACGACAGCCGTGTTGGTAAGGAATTCATAATTTCATACAACCGCTGGGTTACTGTACTTTGTTTTTAAAATATGACCAAGCACACACTATGGAAGAGCTGCATTTTGTAGGACGAAAACTATTCGAATGGCGTGTCGGGTTTTCCCATCGTTTTCAGATGTGTTGAGATGGCTATTCTCGCGCTAATCTCTCATGTTTTCTCCTATTAAGCAAACGAACATATAATATGCCCCTTCCGTCAACTACTGACCCACTAAATTAAGTAAAATCAACTATGTCTATGTATTCGTCAATTTATTGCTGAAACATTTTCCAAACAAGTGATACGAGATAGTGTAAACACAATGCGTAGCACGGCAGTCAAGCTAAGTGAAACTATAATTTTCTGACTGTTCTCGGAAATGTTTCCTCTGCGCGTTAGCGTTTTTGGTAGCTCCGTGATGAGTTGCATCTGTCCTTGTGCGAGGAGACATGTAAACAATGGTAAGAAGTTGTTTGATGAAGCTTCGCTACATTGTTTTGATTTCCTTGACTTCAGAACTGTTTTCTCTTTCAAGCTGTTTTCTAGTTGGCTGGAGTTTCAGTTTCATCTTGGCACCTTACAAAGTGGTTTTGGCTCTAACATTTAGATTACCTCGACATTTTGTTTAACAACAATCGTTTTCTGTTTATTTGAACTGACCAGGTGTAGCCTATAAAGCTTCTCATATTTTGTTTGTTTATAAAACCTTAGGCCTAAATGGCAACTTGTTTCGTGTTTTCTAAATGTCACTGTAACACAAACTATCCAGAAAATGTAAAATATAAAATAATATCTGATTCTTAATGATTAAAATTCTGTTCTTATTCTAACAATCATTCACCCCTACTAATAATTGTCAAAACCTTATCCTATTCAATGATTAGATACAAGTAGATGCACACTCATAATTTACTTGAAGAAAAAAAAATGTAAATTGGGAATAAAATACACCTGTTGAGTAAAGAATGTAAGGGCTTGTTTGTATGACTGTAATGCAGTAAAATGTTACCACAGTCAAACTTCACTAAAGTAACAAAATAAGAATACATATGCCTAAACCAAAATAGCAGCAGACACACCCCCAGCACACACACCCCCAGAAGACCCAACCCTTTTTCACAAAAGTGGTTAGAGCGTTGGACTACTAACCGAAAGGTTGCAAGTTCGAATCCCCGAGCTGACAAGGTACAAATCTGTCGTTCTGCCCCTGAACAGGCAGTTAACCCACTGTTCCTAGGCCGTCATTTAAAATATGAATTTGTTCTTAACTGACTTGCCTAGTAAAATAAAGGTAAAAAAAAAACAAGGAAAAGGAAAAGGGGATTCCTAATCAGTGTGTGGTAAAGCATTTAACCCAACCCTTCTGAATCAGAGAGATGCGGGGGCTGCCTTAAACAATGTATTGTTGCTTTGTCAAACAGGTTTTACCCCTTTAATTCTCTGGTCATTCAATTATTATTACTTAGTGAAACACTACTCGTTAGTCGTATTTCTAAGAAAATAGACCCTAATGTATAATATTTCATAGAGCCCTCAAACTCAACTGGACCTCTAAGCCAGTCCCACTGGATTTTTTTTCATTGTTCCTCTCTAATCAGGGACTGATTTAAACCTGGAACATCAGGTGGGTGTAATTTAATTATCAGGTAGACCAGAAAACCAGCAGGCTCTGGACCTCGTAGGGTAGGAGTTGAATACCCCTGTTCTATATCATCACAGCAACAACATGGACTTGCTGCTGTTATATATTGAATTATTTCTATTCAATACTTAATTTCCATTTGCTTTGAAGGTGACTGATGTTGTAACTTGTCTTGTGATTGTCAAAAAGTCAGATTAAAGGTTATATTGTTGAGGTGTTTATTTTGATGCCAGTGTCGGGAAGTAGTTCATATGCTTTCTGCTTTTCACGCCGCAATATAGCTGCCACATAACACTTCCTGTTGTAGCACACAGATAAAACATGAATAAAGTGTTTTGGCTTGAGAAGCCTCTTCAGTTTGTGTACCAGTGGAAGAACCTATTCAACGATAACAAATTGGCTAAACTGTGACTTTTATTGCCTCGGTTGAGTTCAGTAAATTATATCTTAACTGACAACATGCGTGGAACCATATTCTAATCTACGCTGTGTCTTCAATATCTCTATTATAGAGAATGTTGCACTGGCTTGGTAAAGTCATTGCTAAGTTTTTCCATTTGGCTTCTGCTGTCAAGTGAAGCCGGTATGTCATCTCACATTATAAGGAGATTGGTGGAGACCTGATATCATTGTCCCGAACTGTAAAGCGTCAGTTTGTAACTTGGACTTGGATGTGAACATGTCATGTGATATGAGCGAAGGGAACACTTCCCCCCCCCCCCCCCCTTTCTGAATGGTAAATACTGATGGATGAGGGGTTATTTGGAAGCTGAGTGTATGTTTTATCTATTTTCATGAACACTTGATATCAGAAGTCAACTATTAATCTTTACAGTTGGCTTGCACATTGTATAGTCTACAGTCCGGTTAAGAGAGACATTTTGTACCGTCATTTTACATATTCTACTGACTGTAAAGCATTCAAAACAATGCTGTTACACTTGTCTTAAATTCTGCAGGTAAAATGCATTACGATGCAGTTATAATGCGTTGTAAGACTTGTTTATCTATCCCTTTAAGTTTGACAGTGGTTTCTATCATGAATATCATATTTCTAACTTAATTACTTCAGTATTGCAGTACTGGCTTGGCTTTCACTCTTCGCAAAACATTTCAGTGACCTCGTCTGTTTTAAGTGTATAGTTTTAGTTGTATCGTGTTCGTTTTTAACAATGTTGAATGGTTTGTAGTTCTTTGCGTAAAGCGTTTGCTCCACTGAAAGTTTTTGCGATTATGCTGCGGGACTTAGAGATAATTTGTGGTTTAGTACGGTACCCTGCGTCACCACTTCATCACTTCAGACCAGTGCAAGGGGGAGTTGGAGCACTGATTATGCTTTTGGGTCCAACTGTGTCTCTGACAATGAATGGGCGACATAAACCTAAATAGAAACAGAAAATTGTGCACAACTTCAGTATTACTTACGAAAACTGTTGTTACACTAAGGTTTTTATTATTTTATTTTGCTCTTACTGTAGTAGTGTAGGCTACTCCCGACCGGTCAAGTTGTACAGCGCCTGAGTGGTGCCACAGTCTAAGATACTGCATAGCATGTCAAGCTGTTTTGCTACAGATGCTGATTCAATACCCATGCCGGCCTCGACTGGGAGACCCATGAGATGACTGAATGTTTTTGGTTTTCCCCCTCTAAAAACGGAAATAAATAATTCTAAATAACAAACTAGCTTTATTTACAAATCAGTAACAATGTCTCACCCCATGTTCAAGAATGGCCCCTTTCTCGCTAATCTTACGTTATTTGAAAACGAAATCATCTCAAATTTTTATTTTTTTATTTTTTTTAAACAGTGATTTATTATTAATTTAGAACTATATAAAAGCCCCTCTATTCTAACAGATATATTATTAACCCTGTTATTAGCAGGGCAATATAAACTAGGCAAAAAAAGAAACGTCTCTTTTTCAGGACCCTGTCTTTCAAAGATAATTAGTAAAAATCCAAATAACTTCACAGATCTTCATTGTAAAGGGTTTAAACACTGTTTCCCATGCTTGTTCAATGAACCATAAACAATTAATGAACATGTACCTGTGGAATGGTCGTTAAGACACTAACAGCTTACAGACGGTAGGCAATTAAGGTCACAGTTATGAAAACGTAGGACACTAAAGAGGCCTTTCTACTGACTCTGAAAAACACGAAATGAAAGATGCCCAGGGTCCCTGCTCATCTGTGTGAACATGCCTTAGGCATGCTGCAAGGACTGCAGATGTGGCCAGGGAAATCAATTGTAATAACCGTACTGTGAGACGCCTAAGACAGCACTACAGGGAGACAGGACAGACAGCTGATCGTCCTCGCAGTGGCAGACCACGTGTAACAACACCTGCACAGGATCGGTACATCCGAACATCACACCTGCAGGACAGGCACAGGATGGCAACAACAACTGCCCAAGTTACACTATCCCTCCACCAGTGCTTAGACTGTTCGTAATAGGCAGAGAGAGGCTGGACTGAGGGCTTGTAGGCCTGTTGTAAGGCAGGTCCTCACCAGGCATCACCGGCAACAACATTGCCTATGGGCACAAACCCACCGTTGCTGGACCAGACAGGACCAGACAGGACTGGCAAAAAGTGCTCTTCACTGAAGAGTTGCGGTTTTGTTTCACCAGGGGTAATGGTGGGATTCGCGTTTATCGTCGAAAGAATGGGCGTAGTGAATTACTATGGGAATAAATATCACTGAATTACAGAAACATTTGGACAAATTAGTCCAATGAAGGGAAACAAATGGTTTCTTACTGGAAAATATTCTTTCAAACACACACGGTCATGTTGTACTGCGCCAACATGGCTATTAGCAGGTAGCTGGACAATAGACTTGCCTAGAAGGAGGTTGGGGGAGAATTCTATAGTCAAATGTATTTCTATGTTTGGTTGGCTGTATCACAACCGGCTGTCATTGGTTGCAATTTCAGTTTAATCCACCAGAAAAGACAAATGAATAATACCACAAAAAGTATTTTTATGTTTCACATCCAATCGTGATGGGAGTCCCATAGGGCGGCGCACAATTGGCCCAGTGTTTCTCTCCTTCTAAAAACAGAAATACATTTTTTTGTCCTTTACCAAAATTATTTTGGCCTTTTCAAATTACAATCGCTCACTTTAGTTTTTTTGAAAACGAAATAACCTAAAATATCGTTATATATTATCAAGTTGATGGCACAGTTGTATAGCCGGCACCTATATAAAGCTGAGTGACACACTCATTCATGGCTTTGGATCAAAATAAATAAGTACCAACATTCTTTCTGATAGTCTTTAATAAATTTATGTTTTGGTTATCCTGACCTGGACACCATGTACAGTATTATAATAGCCCGTTATGGGCTATTAGCAGGACAATATACCTTTACCAACACCTCTCTGTATTTTGATACTTTGTGGATGGGGACTCCCGCAGTGCAAAATGCATTGTTGCAGATGCAGGTTCGATACCCGTGCCGGCCGCCACCGGGAGACCCATGAGGTGGCTTTTGGTTTTAATTTAGAATCCTCTATATGTAATTATTGGCGGAGAGTCATATTTTTCGATATACTGTAGGCCTAACGTAGGCGACATGATTCTCACTAGTGTTGAGTAATGTGCTGTTAAAAGTGACGTAGCATATTGAAGTTAGAAGCAATAGGATTTGAAGCAAAAGTCTACAACTATTTTATCACTGTTTCGCCCTGCTCTAAGAGAAGCATGGGGACTGGTCTTGATAAATCAATGAGATTTTAAATTTTCATTTAATCTCCGTTTTGGTATTGGTTAGACTACAATTAGGGTGTAGAAATGTCATGCTCTTAGTATAACCTTTATTTAACTAGGAAAGTCCGTTAAGAACATATTCTTATTTATAAGGACAACCTACTCCTTCCTCCCCGTCGGGGAATTGAACCCCGGTCTCCCGTGAGCCCGCACGACACAAGGATTATTTAGCTAAATAGCAAAGTACTGTAGCCTACCACCGACCATCACACTGTACAGTGCCATATTTTCCGTTCCATCTTAATGGAAACCCAGAGGGTTTTTCTTTGAATATAAACACCATAGTATTAAGCAAAATGTCTTGAAAATCAGTCCCATATACTATGTTCTTACAAAAAAAGGTTTTAAATTCTCTAGTACAGCCATTTATTGAAGGCTATCAAATGCTTTTCAAAGATGCCCTTTGGTGGTCAAACTAGCACTAACTAGCATTAATGGTACCAGTGGTTCACACTTAAATAACGTGCCATGCAAGCTGCGCCGCAGTACGCTGCAACTTTTAAAGGACAAAACACTCTATGTACATTTTTGACATGGCGCAAGTTGTCCATTGTTTTAGATTTCAATAGGAGGAAAGCAAGTCACAGATCGGGGGCACACTGCCATTTCAGCAACATGAAAGTCCATGCCTCAATCGGAAAGAAACTGTCACTTTGAATTCTGCATATAGCCTTCACTTATAACAACCAGTCATTACTAGTTATGTGACACAAGTTTATCGTTTCAGTCAAATCCCTGCATTAAATCTGTGATATTTTATCTCAATGAAATGGGTAGCTAGATACACTGTAGTTGGAAATGTGATTTTAAAACTGAAATAGAAAAACATTCTCTGGTTTTGAATTAAACACTAAGGTATTATCTAAGAGAGTGACTGACTTTCAGTTTTAATGGCCTTAATGGTTATTTATCAATATGCAAAATGATAACAGATGTTGTCAAGTTATATCAATTGATCAAGATCCATAAAAAAATAAAAAAACAGCAGACATGTTGTAGGAATCTTGAAAATCTAGCTCTTCTCTTGTCTCAAGCCATGAAACCTTGATGATTGGAAATATCACAGAAATTCGATGAATAAGAGCGACATGATGCATATTAATTGAATGTGTTTTTCATTCATGGATACCCTGCGTTTGTCAGATATCGGACCTGTTCATTATGACTTGACATCGAATTGAGTTATTGTCAGTGTCAAGGCTGGTCTGACATCAAAGAAAGTTAGATGAGGTACAAACTGGTTTCAGGATAATTCTTTTGAACATATTTATAGTGTACTGAGAGAGCCAAATCTTGAGTGTAATTGTGCATATATAATATCTATTCTCATCATATTATGCACTTTGACGTAGCCTATATGATAACATGGTGACATTTGTTTCCGTTGTAAGTCTAGGGCATTTTAAGCCCAATTTATTATTTTCTACTGTGCTATAAGCTTATGTGGCATCGACTAAGCAGATTGCTTATAACAAAAAACTGTCTCTCGTTTCAATAGAATGTTAATGTGTTCGTGTTATGTTCTTCTCACCAGCTTCAGAGCGCCTATTGATCAAGCATACTTTGATTCAGGAGACAGTTTACTAGACTTGAGGGTTATATTGAGAGTGCCACCAGCATGCAATCTGGAAGCATTGTTTAGCTTTGAGAACAAATTGCCTTTTTCCCTTTGCAACAGAATAGAACAGGACGTACCCTGTAGTCATTCTTTGTTGGAAACCCAATTAGAGTTGGGCACGTTTTGTCACAGCTTGTCGTTGTGCTAATCATCACTTGCCCAGCTTTTCCGATAGGCAATTCCCAATCCCAGTTTGCTGCATTTCCTTTAAGCTTGTTTATATGAAATGTGAACACCCAGGGCGTAATAAACATCCTCCGACTCACCATGACCCTCTATGCTCTCCAGCCTCTGTCCCCTTTTGTTGTGTTGAAGCAACGTGGGTATTTGCTAAGTCACAGAAAAATGTGTGAATTTGTGAAACCTCATGCTGTGTTGGGGGGGAAGTGTGTGGTCCCTAGTCCCTTAACATACCACATTGCTGCAACTAAAGCTGCAAAAACTCTTAGCCAAAGTTCCCTCATGCGTTAGTGTTTGTACACTGTCGTAGACAAAAACAACTGGGTTTACTGATAATCCTCAAATCAAAATGAAGGATCGAGCAGTTGGAGCCATAGGAGATATGTGTTTTAATCCTATAAAAATGAGTCAAAAATGGTTGTTCTGGTCTTCTTCCACTGCTTTAGACATTTTCTTCCTTGCATTGCAAATGGATAGTAATTACATTTTGAATGGGGAAAAGATGTGAGTTAGAGGAATTTCCACAGGAGTTTATTGAAAAAAGGTTTGACGCAACCCAACTGTGTCTAGTATGACGAGACGTGTAGTTGTATGAATTCCCCTTCCCTCGCTTTGATGAATGACTTTGAATTCCCCCCCCCCTTTTTTTGTTTGTTCTTCAGACCGTATGTAGTTACCAGGCTTCATTTGACACTTGACATCATCACATAATAATACCTGTATATTTGAATTCAGCCTGGGTTCTAATGTGCCAGCGATGACACTTCTCTGTAAATAATAGAACAGGGAACAAGTGTTCTGTAACTCTCTATCTGTTGTGTTATTCCCCAAACTATCAGGTGTGGGTGTATTCTCAGATGACACAGGAGATAATTGAGGATCCACCTGTAGCAGTCGTCACAACCCAGATGAATTTAGTGAGCAATTCTAGATGTCTCAGAGATATGTCACCCTGATGGCAGACTACGCAGAGGCCTGGCCATCAGTCAGATTAGGACAGATTACAATTGGTCTTTTTTTTTTTTTTTTTTGTCCCGCGGGCGGTTGAACAGTGATTTTTGTTTTGCTCTTCATTGTCAGAGCACATAGAGAGAGACTGAGCCCAGCTGCTCTGACAAAGGGAGAGTTTAACTGTAGGGTGAAAAGCTCTTATTGGCTACAAACGCCATGCCTTCAAGCGCCAAGCCTTACCTCTCTTTTCGTAAAAAGGTTAGGGATGGGTCTGGAGAAATGTAACCACTCTAATTCATAGACAACGATATGGACGCAAGGACTGACCATCCATGATATAACAATTATAGTTGAATTATGTTTTGAGGCTACACAGTGTTTGTTTACATTTACATTGTTTACAAATTGTTTACGACCGTTGAACTAGGCTCATGAGACATTTGCAAGTTATATTCTTTCAAAATGAATTATTTTTTAATTAAATTTATCAGTTAAATGTATGTAGCAATTAAAGATTCTAGCTATAACAGGCAGAACATAAAATGTTCATAATGTTGTGAAGAGATCAGGAAATGTTGCCAAAGGACCGACTCAATTCCCTCCTTTTGCCAAGAATGCACCGAAAGTGTTGGCTCACCATGAGCATATGTCACTGCTGTCTATCTCTCTCTCTTCCTTTTTTTCCCTCTACTAAACATGTTTGTGGAGTCTCCATTATAATGTGAATGGTGTTTTTATGCAGTGTTTATTGGATTCTCATAGCGAGCTCTGTTATTGTGCACACAAACAGGCCTGCCTCTGTGTGTCAGATATTTCAATTTCTTGTCATTCAAAAGGGACATAAAGGAGCCAGGCTCATGATGGAGATGTCTTGTACTGATTCATTGTGGAGGCGTGAAAATGGCAACCAATTCAGTTCTAGAAAAAAACCTGTTGGATTTTTTTCAATTTAACATATAATGACTCCCTTTACTTTAAAAGCACGTAGTGGGTATATAAACACAATGTCCTGCAGCTGAGTACCATGTCATCCTCTGTCTCTTTCTCTCTCTCTCAGTTTAATTCAAAGGGCTTTATTGGCATGGGAAATGTGTTTTAGATTGCAAAAGCAAGTGAAATAAACAAAAGTGAGAAAAAAAAGAGTCGACATGAACGGTCAACTTTGCACTCTCAATGGTTAAAAAATGAAGACATTTTTTTATTTATATATTTTTTTTACCCCTTTTTTTTCCTCCCCAATTTTGTGGTATCCAATTGGTAGTAGTTAGTCTTGTCTCATCGCTGCAACTCCCGTGCAGACTCGGGAGAGGCAAAGGTTGAGAGCCATGCGTCCTCCGAAACACAACCTAACCAAGCCGCACTGCTTCTTGACACAATGCACATACATCCAACCCGGAAGCCAGCCGCACCAATGTGTCGGAGGAAACACCGTACACCTGGTGACCGTGTCAGCGTGCACTGCGCCCGGCCAGCCACAAAAGTCGCTAGTGCGCGATGAGACAAGGATATCCCTGCCGACCAAACCCTCCCTAACCCGGACGACGCTGAGCCAATTGTGCGCCGCCCCATGGGCCTCCCGGTCGTGGCCGGCTGTGACAGAGCCTGGACTTGAACCCAGAATCTCTGGTGGCACTGCGATGCATTGCCTTAGACTTCTGCTAAATCCGGAGGCCCTGTGAAGACATTTAAAGTTTTACATTATCAGCCTTCTGAAAATATTCTGACCCCTTGACTTTTTTCACATTTTGTTAGGTTACAGCATTATTCTAAAATGGATGAAAAAAAAATCTCATCAATCTACACACCATAATGACAAAGCAAAAACATGTCTTTAGAAATGTTTGCTAATTTATTATAAACAGAAATATCACATTTACATAAGTATTAAGACTCTTTACTCAGTACTTTGTTGACACACCTTTATCAGCGATGAGTCTTCTTTGGTATGATGCTACAAGCTTGTTTGTCTTGACTGTGTGCTTCCTGTTGGAAGGTGACCCTTTGTCCCAGTTCGAGGTTCTGAGCGCTCTGGAGCAGGCTTTCAAGGATCAAGGATCTCTCTGTATTTTACTCCGTTCATCTTTGTCTCTATCCTGACTAGACCCCAGTCCCTGCTGCTGAAAACCACCCCCACAGCATGATGCTGCCTCCACCATGCTTCACCGTAGGGATGGTGCCAGGTTTCCTCCAGACGTGATGCTTGGCATTCAGGCCAAAGAGTTGAATCTTGGTTTCATCAGACCAGAGAATCGTGTTTCTCGTAGTCTGAGAGTCCTTTAGGTGCCTTTTGGCAAACTCCAAGCGGGCTGTCATGTGCCTTTTTACTGAGGAGTTTCTGCCGTCTGGCCACTCTACCATAAAGGCCTGATTTGGTGGAGTTCTGCAGAGATGGTTGTCCTTCTGGAAGGTTCTCCCATCTCCACAGAGGAACTCTAGAGCTCTGTCAGAGTGACCATCGAGTTCTTGGTCACCTCCCTGACAAAGGCCCTTCTCCCCCGATTGCTCAGGAAGAGTCTTGGTGGTTCCAAACTTCTTCCATTTAAGAATGATGGAGGCCACTGTGCACTTGGGGACGTTCAATGCTGCAGAAATGTTTTGGTACCCTTCCCCAGATCTGTGCCTCGACACTGACAATTCCTTCGACCTCATGGCTTAGTTTTTGCTCTGACATGCACTGTCAACTCTGGGACCTTTTTATATAGACAGGTGTGTATGCCTTTCCAAATCATGTCCAAACAATTGAATTTACCACAGGTGGAGTCCAGTCATGTTGTAGAAACATCTCAAAGATGATCAATGGAAACAGGATGCGCCTGAGCTCAATTTTGAGTCTCATAGCAAAGGCTCTGAATACTTATGTAAAAATAAGGTATTTAAACATTTTTTTTTTTTATAAATTAGTAAACTTTTCTAAAACCTGTTTTCATTATGGGGTATTGTGTGTGTGGTACAGTGCCTTGCGAAAGTATTCGGCCCCCTTGAACTTTGCAAACTTTTGCCACATTTCAGGCTTCAAACATAAAGATATAAAACTGTATTTTTTTGTGAAGAATCAACAACAAGTGGGACACAATCATGAAGTGGAACGACATTTATTGGATATTTCAAACTTTTTTAACAAATCAAAAACTGAAAAATTGGGCGTGCAAAATTATTCAGCCCCCTTAAGTTAATACTTTGTAGCGCCACCTTTTGCTGCGATTACAGCTGTAAGTCGCTTGGGGTATGTCTCTATCAGTTTTGCACATCGAGAGACTGACATTTTTTCCCATTCCTCCTTGCAAAACAGCTCGAGCTCAGTGAGGTTGGATGGAGAGCATTTGTGAACAGCAGTTTTCAGTTCTTTCCACAGATTCTCGATTGGATTCAGGTCTGGACTTTGACTTGGCCATTCTAACACCTGGATATGTTTATTTTTGAACCATTCCATTGTAGATTTTGCTTTATGTTTTGGATCATTGTCTTGTTGGAAGACAAATCTCCGTCCCAGTCTCAGGTCTTTTGCAGACTCCATCAGGTTTTCTTCCAGAATGGTCCTGTATTTGGCTCCATCCATCTTCCCATCAATTTTAACCATCTTCCCTGTCCCTGCTGAAGAAAAGCAGGCCCAAACCATGATGCTGCCACCACCATGTTTGACAGTGGGGATGGTGTGTTCAGCTGTGTTGCTTTTACGCCAAACATAACGTTTTGCATTGTTGCCAAAAAGTTCAATTTTGGTTTCATCTGACCAGAGCACCTTCTTCCACATGTTTGGTGTGTCTCCCAGGTGGCTTGTGGCAAACTTTAAACAACACTTTTTATGGATATCTTTAAGAAATGGCTTTCTTCTTGCCACTCTTCCATAAAGGCCAGATTTGTGCAATATACAACTGATTGTTGTCCTATGGACAGAGTCTCCCACCTCAGCTGTAGATCTCTGCAGTTCATCCAGAGTGATCATGGGCCTCTTGGCTGCATCTCTGATCAGTCTTCTCCTTGTATGAGCTGAAAGTTTAGAGGGACGGCCAGGTCTTGGTAGATTTGAAGTGGTCTGATACTCCTTCCATTTCAATATTATCGCTTGCACAGTGCTCCTTGGGATGTTTAAAGCTTGGGAAATCTTTTTGTATCCAAATCCGGCTTTAAACTTCTTCACAACAGCATCTCGGACCTGCCTGGTGTGTTCCTTGTTCTTCATGATGCTCTCTGCGCTTTTAACAGACCTCTGAGACTATCACAGTGCAGGTGCATTTATACGGAGACTTGATTAATTACACACAGGTGAATTGTATTTATCATCATTAGTCATTTAGGTCAACATTGGATCATTCAGAGATCCTCACTGAACTTCTGGAGAGAGTTTGCTGCACTGAAAGTAAAGGGGCTGAATAATTTTGCACGCCCAATCTTTCAGTTTTTGATTTGTTAAAGTTTGAAATATCCAATAAATGTTGTTCCACTTCATGATTGTGTCCCACTTGTTGTTGATTCTTCACAAAAAAATACAGTTTTATATCTTTATGTTTGAAGCCTGAAATGTGGCAAAAGGTTCCAAAGTTCAGGTGGGCCGAATACTTTCGCAAGGCACTGTATATATCTCAGGATAAAAAAAAATGTCATCCATTTTAGAATAAGGCTGTAATGTGGAAAAAGTCAAGGATTCTGAATACTTTCCGAAGGAACTGTAGGTACAGTGTTGTAACCTTGTCCAAATAGTTGGAAGTACGAAAGGGAAAATAAATGGACACATCAAAATTGGATTTGTTTTCAAATTCTCTCGCACACCTTTCTGTCTGGAGAATGATGCATGCTGTTATTTGCCCATGCACGGCCTGCTATTAACTTTATTAGATTCCTGCATGGGTGTGTAACAGCGCTCATTTGTGACCTTCACGGAACCACCTGTAACCGAATATTCGAGTCACAGGTCTGGGTCGGATAAGCCACTTGTCTCGGGTTTGTGTTATTTTAACTGACTTGTCCGGAAGGGCCCTTACAGATCCGAATGCGACTGCTTGCAGTAAAGAGAGTGGAGCGTGCCACGTGTAGCTTGTTGTTGGCCAATCATAAGTCATCAAAGCGGCAATAGACTGCAGTCATAGAGCCTCCGTGTGTGGCAGAAGTTATGAGATATCTAATCAATGGAAGATGGAATTAAAATGACAGATTTTACAGTTAAAGGAGAAGGATAGGCTACAACGACCATGAGCCAACAGTTAGGCAGCTGCTTAATATTCTGAATTAAGTTGTTGTTATTTGTAACTGTAGGATGAGAAATTGCATGCAGCCTCAATTAGCCTAGCTAGCTAACGATGATGGCCAAGTATCTTAACTAGCTTCTCCCGGTTGATGCAGTCAAGACAAGTACTACGTCCTATTGGATGATGAATAACCTAGCTTTGGCAGCTATTACTCTACTATAGTGCGAGTCGGCTTGGTTAGTTGCCGTCTCTCCCTCCCTGCTCCCTTTATCTGTCACTCACTCACTCACTCACTGTACTCCCCCATCTGCTAGAGTGGCACCTATCTTTGATTTGTCTGTGACATTCAAAAGCTGAGCACCTGCCTTCTAAAGTCTAGGAGTATTTGCTTGGGAAGTAATATTATACAATGTGTGTCTCTGTTGCTATCAATTGATCTATTCACTTTCTGTAAAAGAGAATATGTGTAATGAAATGAGGGTTCATATAAATTATAATACATTTGGTAGCGAAATAACATTTGGGGAAATAAGGTCTAGACGTTGTTTTTATTATTAAATAGGCTACCTAAAAGATTACATGAGTTTTGTTAAACTTGCAGAAAATGAGCATCAAAACCAGCATTTTTCTAGGTCTCTCAAATTAAACAAAATCAAGATTTTGGTGCTTTATTTAATATAGGCTCAATAAACAATCATAAAAAGGGGGCGGGGGCATTTTTCAAATGTGAAAAAGGGGTCTCTGGGGTGGGGGGAAAGTTGGTGTAAGCCATCAAGGTAAATGGAATCTAGCACAAAACATTTTTATGGGCCTAATAATAAAGATGTCATTTAAACTGTGAACATTTATTAACTTTTAATGTGTCATGAACACAACCATTGAAGATACTTTCATCTGATTTGTCAAACAAATTACTTCAAAAAGTTAGCTTGTTCGTCCACGGCAAAATAATTCCAGCATCCAAAGCCCCCCCCTCCCCCCACGGGCTCCCCCATAATCCACACTGGTAGCGGCCATTGTTTAGCTCCCCGAATCGCTGGGTCTCTTTCATCGTGTCATGGTGGCAGCATTCATCCGTTGACAATTTTATTAATTCAGGTACACAGTTCGCGCTGCATTGCTAAGGCCTGGTGTGTATTTGCCTAATGAAGCCTAAAGATCATGAGACTTTTACACAGTTACCATTGGCATCAGTGTAATATTTACATGAAGAGTTAGGCCTACTGTACTTTACATGCACACATACAGGTTAGGATTTAGCCCTTTGTCTTTACTCCCACAAACCTGGTCTTCTTTGCTATCTTCTGTACGGCACACACACATCTAAAAACCTCCTGGTGGCTCTTTCACTGTCAAATGAAACCATTCGATGTATGGAGCCCAGTGAGGGAGGGGAGGGTTAGGACACACAGCTCCACCCCTTGCCCAGTAGGGATGCGCTGCGATTATTCGAATATCCAAACGGATGAATAATATTCAATTACTTGGACGACTTAAGCCTACACACACACAGAGTCGCACACACCGGCTCCTGCTCATCTCTCGCCCCTCCACCAGCCCTTTGCTGAAACAAGCAGTGCAGTTCACCAGCACAAGCAAGTCTCCATTGATGTTTCATATACACTATCGTTCAAAAGTTTGTGGTCATTTAGAAATGTCCTTGTTTTTGAAAGAAAAGCACATTTTTTTGGTCCCTTTTCAAATAAAATATCAAATTGATCAGAAATACAGTGTAGACATTGTTAATGTTGTAAATTACTATTGCAGCTGGAAACGGCAGACTTAAAAAAATTAAAATTGAATATCTACATAGGCGTACAGAGGCCCATTATCAGCAACCATCACTCCTGTGTTCCAATGGCACGTATTTTAGATAATCCAAGTTTATCATTTTAAAAGGCTAATTGATCATTAAAAAACAATTTTGTAGTTATGTTAGCACAACTGAAAACTTTTGATTTAAAGAAGCAACAAAACTGGCCTTCTTTTGACTAGTTTAGTATCTGGAGCATCAGCATTTGGGTTTGATTACAGGCTCCAAATGGCCAGAAACAAAGACCATTCTTCTGAACTCGTCAGTCTATTTTTGTTCTGAGAAATGAAGGCTATTCCATGTGAGAAATTTCCAAAAAACTGAAGATCTCGTACATTTTTCAGTTGTGCTAACATGATTGCAAAATTGTTTTTTAATGATCAATTAGCCCCGTCCATCATCCCTTTGATACGGTGAAGTTGTCCTGTCCCCTTAGCAGAAAAACACCCCCAAAGCATAATGGTTCCACCTCCATGTTTGATGGTGTTCTTGGGGTCATAGGCAGCATTCCTCCTCCTCCAAACACGGCGAGTTGAGTTGATGCCAAAGAGCTCCATTTTGGTCTCATCTGACCACAACACTTTCACCCAGTTGTCCTCTGAATCATTCAGATGTTCATTGGCAAACTTCAGACGGGCATGTATATTTGCTTTCTTGAGTAGGGGTACCTTGCAGGCGCTGCAGGATTTCAGTCCTTCACGGCGTAGTGCGTTACCAATTGTTTTCATGGTGACTATGGTCCCAGCTGCCTTGAGATCATTGACAAGATCCTCCCGTGTAGTTCTGGGCTGATTCCTCACCGTTCTCATGATCATTGCAACTCCACGAGGTGAGATCTTGCATGGAGCCCCAGGCCGAGGGAGATTGACAGTTCTTCTGTGTTTCTTCCATTTGAGAATAATCGCACCAACTGTTGTCACCTTCTCAACAAGCTGCTTGGCGATGGTCTTTTAACCCATTCCAGCCTTGTGTAGGTCTACAATCTTGTCCCTGACAAGAACCCTTGGAGAGCTTTTTGATCTTGGCCATGGTGGAGAGTTTGGAATCTGATTGATTGATTGCTTCTGTGGACAGGTGTCTTTTATACAGGTAACAAGCTGAGATTAGGAGCACTCCCTTTAAGAGTGTGCTCCTAATCTCAGTTTGTTACCTGTATAAAAGACACATGGGAGCCAGAAATCTTTCTGATTGAGAGGGGGTCAAATACTTTTTTTCCTCATTAAAATGCAAATCAATTTATAACATTTTTGACATGTGTTTTTCTGGATATTGTTGTTGTTATTCTGTCTCTCACTGTTCAAATAAACCTACCATTCACTGATCATTTCTTTGTCTTTTGGGCAAACATACAAAATCAGCAGGGGATCAAATACTTTTTTCCCTCACAGTATGAGGACACCCCTTCAAATTAGTGGATTCGGCTATTTAAGCCACACCCTTTGCTGACAGGTGTATACAATCTAGCACACAGCCATGCAAGCTCCATAGACAAACATTGGCAACTGTGGAAATGTCTAGGAGCAACAACGGCTCAGCCGTCAAAAGGTAGGCCACACAAGCTCACAGAACGGGACTGCCGAGTGCTGAAGCACGTAAAAATCATCTGTCCCCGGTTGCAACACTCACTACCGAGTTCCAAACTGCCTCTGGAAACAACGCCAGCACTAGAACTGTTTGTCGGGAGCTTCATGAAATGGGTTTCCATGGCTGAGCAGCTGCACACAAACCTAAGATCACCATGCGCAATTCCTAAGCGTTGGCTGGAGGGGTGTAAAGCTTGCCGCCATTGGACTCTGGAGCAGAGTAAACGTGTTCTATGGAGGGATGAATCATGCGTCGCCATCAGGCAGTTTTGGTGGATACCAGGAGAACGCTACCTGCCTCAATGCATAGTGCCAACTGTAATGTTTTAATGGGGGAGGAATAATGGTTCGGGCTAGGCCCCTTCGATCAAGTGAAGGGAAACGCTACAGCATACAACATTCTAGACGATTCTGTGCTTCCAACTTTATGGCAACAGTATGGGGAAGGCCCTTACCTGTTTTCAGCATGACAATGTCCATACAGAAATGGCTAGTTGAGATCGGTGTGGAAGAACTTGACTGGCCTGCACAGAGAGGTTGAGGTCAGGGCTCTATCAAAACATCTTTGGGATGAATTGGAGCGCCGACTGCGAGCCAGGCCTAATCGCCCAACATCAGTGCTCGACCTCACTAATGCTCTTGTCCCCGCAACAATGTTCCAACATCTAGTGGAAAGCCTTCCCAGAAGAGTGGAGGCTGTTTACATTAACCCTATATTAATGCCCCTGATTTTGGAATGTGATGTTCGATGTGCAGATGTCCACAGAATTTTGGTCGTCTAGTGTATTTTTAAAACACATTTTGACTACTGTAATTTCCGGACTATAAGCCGCTACTTTTTTCCCACGCTTTGAACCTCGCGGTTTATACAATGACGCGGCTAATTTATCGATTTTTCCCGCTTTCACAAGATTCATGCCTCCAAAAAACTGAGCACCATCACATAATGTGACGTAAATCGAGCGTGCTCAAACTTCCCATCATTCTGATTACGGTAGTCATTTTGTCACCCTCATCATGGCAAAGACACGGAGAAATGCATATGATGCAGCTTTCAAGTTGAAGGCGATCGATCTCGCTGTTGGAAAAGGAAATAGAGCTGCTGACAGCGTGGAGCATTGTCAAAAAATCCACTATCATCAACGGGTTTCGAAAGGCTGGACTGCTGCGTGTTGAAGAGGGCAGCGATCCAACATCGGATTAAGCAATTCTGAGGCTATTCAACTCCGACACCGAAGGAGATGGTTTCAGTGCAATTGCATTTACCACTATATTGCTTAGCTAATAAAAAATACATAGCATACAATCGGTGACTCGTTGTCAGATTTATCCTGATACCAGATTCGAATTGACGCAACTTTAACAGGAGGAAGATAGTGACCCATGACTTTCTTGGTAGGCTACTGTTTACTGCAATTTTTTTATTTTTGTTACAAGCCGTGTTTCGTTTAAAGGCTGTGTAAAGTTCATTTGTTTCAATGTACCGGTAGGCACCTGCGGCTTATAGACATGTGCGGCTTATTTATGTACATTTATCTCTCCAGTGTTAATCTGCAAAATTGTAATTATTCGCCTACCTCATGCCTTTTGCACACAATGTACAGTGCATTGCGAAAGTATTCGGCCCCCTTGAACTTTGCGACCTTTTGCCACATTTCAGGCTTCAAACATAAAGATATAAAACTGTATTTTTTTGTGAAGAATCAACAACAAGTGGGACACAATCATGAAGTGGAACGACATTTATTGGATATTTCAAACTTTTTTAACAAATCAAAACTGAAAAATTGGGCGTGCAAAATTATTCAGCCCCTTTACTTTCAGTGCAGCAAACTCTCTCCAGAAGTTCAGTGAGGATCTCTGAATGATCCAATGTTGACCTAAATGACTAATGAGGATAAATACAATCCACCTGTGTGTAATCAAGTCTCAGTATAAATGCACCTGTACTGTGATAGTCTCAGAGGTCCGTTAAAAGCGCAGAGAGCATCATGAAGAACAAGGAACACACCAGGCAGAGCCGAGATACTGTTGTGAAGAAGTTTAAAGCCGGATTTGGATACAAAAAGATTTCCCAAGCTTTAAACATCCCAAGGAATTGAAATGGAAGGAGTATCAGACCACTGCAAATCTACCAAGACCTGGCCGTCCCTCTAAACTTTCAGCTCATACAAGGAGAAGACTGATCAGAGATGCAGCCAAGAGGCCCATGATCACTCTGGATGAACTGCAGAGATCTACAGCTGAGGTGGGAGACTCTGTCCATAGGACAACAATCAGTCGTATATTGCACAAATCTGGCCTTTATGGAAGAGTGGCAAGAAGAAAGCCATTTCTTATAGATATCCATAAAAAAGTGTTGTTTAAAGTTTGCCACAAGCCACCTGGGAGACACACCAAACATGTGGAAGGTGCTCTGGTCAGATGAAACCAAAATTGAACTTTTTGGCAACAATGCAAAACGTTATGTTTGGCGTAAAAGCAACACAGCTGAACACACTATCCCCACTGTCAAACATGGTGGTGGCAGCATCATGGTTTGGGCCTGCTTTTCTTCAGCAGGGACAGGGAAGATGGTTAAAATTGATGGGAAGATGGATGGAGCCAAATACAGGACCATTCTGGAAGAAAACCTGATGGAGTCTGCAAAAGACCTGAGACTGGGACAGAGATTTGTCTTCCAACAAGACAATGATCCAAAACATAAAGCAAAATCTACAATGGAATGGTTCAAAAATAAACATATCCAGGTGTTAGAATGGCCAAGTCAAAGTCCAGACCTGAATCCAATCGAGAATCTGTGGAAAGAACTGAAAACTGCTGTTCACAAATGCTCTCCATCCAACCTCACTGAGCTCGAGCTGTTTTGCAAGGAGGAATGGGAAAAAATGTCAGTCTCTCGGTGTGCAAAACTGATAGACATACCCCAAGCGACTTACAGCTGTAATCGCAGCAAAAGGTGGCGCTACAAAGTATTAACTTAAGGGGGCTGAATAATTTTGCACGCCCAATTTTTCAGTTTTTGATTTGTTAAAAAAGTTTGAAATATCCAATAAATGTCGTTCCACTTCATGATTGTGTCCCACTTGTTGTTGATTCTTCACAAACAAATACAGTTTTATATCTTTATGTTTGAAGCCTGAAATGTGGCAAAAGGTCGCAAAGTTCAAGGGGGCCGAATACTTTCGCAATGCACTGTATATAGACTATTTTTTTCCCCACTGTGTTATTGACCTGTTAATTGTTTACTCCATGTGTAACTCTGTGTTGTCTGTTCACACTGCTATGCTTTATCTTGGCCAGGTCGCAGTTGTAAATGAGAACTTGTTCTCAACTAGCCTACCTGGTTAAATAAAGGTGAAATAAATAAAAAAATGTACAAAATACATATTAATAGTCCAGAAATGACGGTATCCAGATATACAATATTTTTATAATACTGAAATAATTTCAAATGCCTATCCCTAATGCCCAGAGCCTTTGCAGCCACCCCTCCCAGTTAATCAGAGGGCCTGCAGACTACAGTCAGACCAGCCCCACCTCCACTCACCCTCAGGGACCTCGAGCACTGGCTCCCCTCCCCCTCTCTGTCACACCTCCTGGAAACCTTCAACCAATTAATAGGCCCCCTAATATAATATGGAAGGTGATCTTGACTGCCTGAGAAGCAGTAGCTTTTAGATGGAGAATATGGGAGCCATTCAATCAAATCCTCATTGCAGTATTTAAGCTGTAATTTATAAACAAACCGTTTTGTAAAACTAAATATCTGGGTGGTTTAGGGGACGCTGTTTACACAGAGAAATCTCATTTCAACTTTTCAGAGTATGGCACATGCATACATGAATTGTTGTGTAAACAAAGTTAAATAATTTGCATTCATTGACTGGCATGTTTGGCTGTCATTTTGATCCATTGTTTATTTGATTTGTTTTGTCTATAGCTAGGCCTCGAATAGATCTGCTGAAGACATAGAATGTGATTGGAATGGAAACTGGGAGACTGAGTCCCTGATTGGCCGAAGGACTGGGCAGAAGGAAATACCAAACGGTGAGTCACTATGGAGGTTCACTGAAACACTAAAGAGTTCACTTAACAGTAGGGTAGCTGTGGTCAATGGTCAAAATGATGATTTCAGTCCGTTTTGTGGTGTGTTAAGGTTACACTGTGATTATTTTGCTCTGTAGCCCTGAGATTTCCTTTATGATATTTCAACACAGATAATCTTTAGTTAGAGTGCGACAAGGCCCGAGGGCAACCATTTTGTGTTAGAGCAGGAAGTATTACAGTTATATAGTGAATCCATTTTGTTTCCGGGTAACTATAGTACAATCCATTAATCTGCTTCGGAAAGCTCACAGGCGCTGCTTCTCTCTGCCTTTCTGTGAAAATCCGGGCCCCTCCAGTGGCGGCCACCCCCTCTACCACAGACCCCATTTCACTTCATTTGACTTTCATGCGAAGCTGTCTTTATCTCTTACCAGGAACTCAATCCAAATTCCATCAGACATCAATTTACATAATGTACCAGGGAAAGAGATGCATTCATGTCCTCTATACACAATACACATGGGTTACTGTACTTGGGGGGGGGGGGGGAATTCCGCCTTTGTCTCCTACTACAGGCAATAAGGCGGTCCAGCTGCTTACGTCTCAGGCGAACAATTGAAGTGCACATAAGACTAGGAATGTAATCTGCTTTGTTTGAAAGGGGGATACTTCAGAGTGCATTCATGTTTTTATAGAAGGAATGTGGGGGCTTTTTCATTCACTCTGTTCAGAAGGAAAATTACATGTAGGAATAAATTGAGATGTCTCAACTTAACGCAATGCACAATTTTAAATGGCAATTGATTAGATTTTTTTGCATTCTGTTGGCCTATGTGTGTGTGTTTCATGTTGCTTTTTTCCCCCTATGTGGTTGTAGAATCGATCCTGTCTCGAATGATGCAGGCAGAGGATAGGAAGAAAATAAAACTGAGTGTGAGTTCCAGCAAAGGCGTGGTGGAGGAATATTGTCTGAGAGTGAGTAGGCCTGGACCGACCGAACCTGAGCTCTTGATCATATCCTAACCCCATACAGAAGCCTGATATATTGACATATATTTTAAATACATATACAGTTGAAGTCGGAAGTTTACATACACTTAGGTTGGCGTCATTAAAACTCGTTTTTCAACCACTCCACAAATTTATTGTTAACAAACTATAGTTTTGGCAAGTCTGTTAGGACATCTACTTTGTGCATGACACAAGTCATTTTTCCAACAATTGTTTACAGACAGATTACATAAGTTATAATTGACTATCACAATTCCAGTGGGTCAGAAGTTTCCATACACTAAGTTGACTGTGCCTTTAAACAGCTTGGAAAATTCCAGAAAATGGTGTCATGGCTTTAGAAGCTTCTGATATGCTAATTGACATCATCATGAGTCAACTGGAAGTGTATCTGTATCTGGAGGTGTATCTGTGTATGTATTTCAAGGCCTACCTTCAAACTCAGTGCGTCTTTGCTTGACATCAGTGCCTCTTTGCTTGACATCATGGAGATATCAGCCAAGACCTCAGAAAAAACATTGTACACCTCAAGTCTGGTTCATCCTTGGGAGCAATTTCCAAAGCCTGAAGGTACCACGTTCATCTGTACAAACAATAGTACACAAGTATAAACACCATGGGACCACGCAGCCGTCATATCACTCAGAAAGGACATGCCTTCTGTCTCCCAGAGCTGAACGTACTTTGGTGCGAAAAGTGCAAATCAATCCCAGAACAACAGCAAAGGACCTTGTGAAGATGCTGGAGGAAACCAGTACAAACGTATCTATATCCACAGTAAAACGAGTCCTATATCGACATAACCTGAAAGGCCACTAAGCAAGGAAGAAGCCACTGCTCCAAAACCGCCATAAAAAAAGCCAGACTACGGTTTGCAACTGCACATTGGGACAAAGATTGTACTTTTTGGAGAAATGTCCTCTGGTCTGATGAAACAAAAATGGAAGGAATGGCCATCGTTATGTTTGAAGGAAAAAGGGGGAGGCTTGCAAGCTAAAGAACACCCTCCCAACCGTGAGGCACGGGGGTGGCAGCATCATGTTGTGGGGGTGCTTTGCTGCAGGAGGCACTGGTGAACTTCACAAAATAGATGGCATCATGAAGGAGGAAAATTATGTGGATATATTGAAGCAACATCTCAAGACATCAGTCAGGAAGTTAAAGCTTGGTCACAAATGGGTCTTCCAAATGGACAATGACCCCAAGCATACTTCTAAAGTAGTTGCAAAATGGCTTAAGGACAACAAAGTCAAGGTATTGGGAGTGTCCATCACAAAGCCCTGACCTCAATCCTATTGAAAATTTGTGGGCAGAACTGAAAAAGCATGTGCGAGCAAGGAGGCCTACAAACCTGACTCAGTTACACCAGCTCTGTCAGGAGGAATGGGCTAAAATTCACCCAACCTATTGTGGGAAGGTTGTGGAAGGCTACCCAAAATGTTTGACCCAAGTTAAACAATTTAAGCGTGTTGCTACCAAATACTAATTGAGTGTATGTAAACTTCTGACTCACTGGGAATGTGATGAAATAAATTAAAGCTGAAATAAATCATTCTCTCTACTATTATTCTGACATTTCACATTCTTCTAATAAAGTGGTGATCCTAACTGACCTAAGACAGGGAATCTTTACTAGGATTAAGTGTCAGGAATTGTGAAACTGAGTTTATATGTATTTGGCTGAGGTGTATGTAGAGTTCTCACTTCAACTGCATGTACTAATATTTGAAATAAATATACAGTGCCTTGCGAAAGTAAACATAAAGATATAAAACTGTATTTTTTTTGTGAAGAATCAACAACAAGTGGGACACAATCATGAAGTGGAACGACATTTATTGGATATTTCAAACTTTTTTAACAAATCAAAAACTGAAAAATTGGGCGTGCAAAATTATTCAGCCCCTTTACTTTCAGTGCAGCAAACTCTCTCCAGAAGTTCAGTGAGGATCTCTGAATGATCCAATGTTGACCTGAATGACTAATGATGATAAATACAATCCACCTGTGTGTAATTAATCAAGTCTCCGTATAAATGCACCTGCACTGTGATAGTCTCAGAGGTCTGTTAAAAGCGCAGAGAGCATCATGAAGAACAAGGAACACACCAGGCAGGTCCGAGATGCTGTTGTGAAGAAGTTTAAAGCCGGATTTGGATACAAAAAGATTTCCCAAGCTTTAAACATCCCAAGGAGCACTGTGCAAGCGATAATATTGAAATGGAAGGAGTATCAGACCACTTCAAATCTACCAAGACCTGGCCGTCCCTCTAAACTTTCAGCTCATACAAGGAGAAGACTGATCAGAGATGCAGCCAAGAGGCCCATGATCACTCTGGATGAACTGCAGAGATCTACAGCTGAGGTGGGAGACTCTGTCCATAGGACAACAATCAGTTGTATATTGCACAAATCTGGCCTTTATGGAAGAGTGGCAAGAAGAAAGCCATTTCTTAAAGATATAATGTACGGATTACTTCTGTGCGCCTATCTGTATTTGAAAATAATGTATTTAAACAAGTAAACCGTTACCCTGAGGATAATGTGAAAGAGTCTCTGTGGGGGGAAAAAAATCCACACAAGCTGAAGAATTAAGGGTTAATGTGTGACTAGCCTATGAGTCCGGGCTCCAAAGTTAGCAACGGTTCTGTCTACATCGATGACAGGTTAGGGAAATTACAGGTTAGGATAACTAAATTGTCAGGTCAGGATAATTAACGTAGCAGGTTAGGCGCATTGATGCGCATTGATGTGCCAGGTTAGGGTAAGGCTTAGCTACAATGCACCCTACCAAATCAGGTAGCCTGACCTAATCAGGTCGTGACAAATGTTCATGAACATCAAATGGATACTTGCATTCGGAAAGTATTCAGACCCCTTGACTTTTTCCACATTTTGTTACGTTACAGCCTTATTCTAAAATTGATTAAATCGTTTTTTTAAATTATCTACACACAACACCCCATAATGACATTTTTGCAAATGTATAAAAAAATGCCAAGAGTGTGCAAAGCTGTCAAGGCAAAGGGAGGCTATTTGAAGAATCTCAAATATAAAATATATTTTGTTTTGTTTAACACTTTTTTTTTGTTGGTTACTACATGATTCCATAGGTGTTATTTCATAGTTTTGATGTCTTCACTATTATTATGTAGAAAATATTTCAAATAAAATAAAAAACTGAAGAAACTCCCCTAATACAGGTGTGCCAAGCTTGTAACATCATACCCGGGAAGACTCGATGCTGTAATCACTGCCAAAGGTGCTTCAACAAAGTACTGAGTAAAGGGTCTGAATACTTAAGTAAATGTGTATTTCAGTTGATTTGTTTTATTATTTAGCAAAAAACGAGTGAATCAATTAGAATAAGGCTGTAACATAACAAAATGTGGAAAATGTCAAGGGGTCTGAATACTATTTTAATCACAGGACAATCATGTTTTTGACTGCACTTTTGTAGTGAAGTGTTACTCAAGTTTCTTTCATCAACTATAGATGTCCTATCTTCATTTCCCCAGTTTCTCACAGCAGAAAAATAATCCTGCAGCAACAGGAAATGTGAATTATTATGTAGATTATAATTAATGGACATTTTTGTATGGGTTGATGCATTTTTAGTTAGTATTTTTTGTTGTTGTTGCATTTCCTGCTCTGCAGGACAATTCTCTGTGACAACCGAGTGATCAAATTAAGACGACAGTGATCTAATTAAGATTCTATACCTGTAACAACTGTGTTATTTCAGGAGCGACCAAAAGAGGACGCAGCAAAAATGAAGAACAAAGTGACCAGCACACAAGGTAAACTCTGGAAATGCTGCTAATAACAACAATCAGATCATAACTGAATACTAAAATACTACTGGTTATTGATATGAATGCATCGAGTATGTTTAAAGTGATATCAAATGATAATGGCTGGCATATGCTATGTACTGTGGAGTACTGATGTATATTTACACACAGGGATTCTCCATTGAGTGAAGTTTTTAGACTAGGATGTGTGTCCTGGAATCTGGCTTGTGCTATCATAAGTAGAGATGTAACTCAGAGTGTGGTGTGGTAGCAGTGATTGGTAAGAAGAAGGCCTGGTCGTGGGAACAGTACCTGGGAGAGGAGAAGGCCATAGCAGTTCCCCTCAGACTGTTCACTGAGGTAAGCATCACCTTCATCAACCAGAAGGTTTATCTACTACTAAAGCTTGACACGAGAGCCCTATACATTAAGGCACACCGTAACAACGGAAAATTTTGCAACAGAAAATGAAAATGTCCAGGTAGTTCCCCATTTGTCTGTATTCAGTCCGAGATGTAATTTACTAAACTAGAATACAGGCCACCAAAGCTATGATTTGTATTTAAAGGCCATAAGCCAGCTGCTTGATGTTAAACATGGTCTGTTGATTTGAATGGAAGAATGTTAAGGACCTACTGTACAGTATATAGTTTACGGGACTATGCAAAGGTAGATTATATACAAAAGTATGTGGACACCCCTTCAAAAGATGCAGAGCAGCCGCACATAAGCCCAAGTTCAGTCAAGCATCTGCTGGAGTGATGTAAAGCTTGCCGCCATTAGACTCCGAAGCAGAAGGAAATGCTTCACCATCTGGCAGTTTGACAGAAAAATCTGGGTTTGGTGGATGCCAGGAGAACGTTACCTGCCCCAATGCATAGTGCTAACTGTAAAGTTTGGTGGAGGACACATTTATAGTCTGGGTCTGTTTTTCATGGTTTTGGGCTAGGGAAATCTAAACGCTATACCATTCGATGACATTCTAGACGATTCTGTGCTTGCAACATTGCGGCAACACATTGTTTTGAATGTGTGTCCACATACTTTTGGGAAGGCCCTTTGCTGTTTCAGAATGACAATGCTCCCGTGCCCAAAGCGAGGTCCATAAAGAAATGGTTTATTGAGATCAGTGTGGAAGAACTTGACTGGCCTGCACAGAGCCCTGACCTCAAACCCATCGAACACCTTAGGGATGAATTGGAACGCCGACTGCAAGCCAGGCCTAATTGCCCAACATCAGTGCCCGACCTCATTAATGCTCTCGTGACTGAATGGAAGCAAGTCCCTGCAGCAATTTTCCTAGTGGAAAGCCTTCCCAGAAGAGTGGAGGCTGTTATAGCAGCAAAGGGGGGACCAATTCCATATCAATGCCTATGATTTTGAATTGAGATGTTGGCTGAGCAGGTGTCCACATACTTTTGTTTCTTGTTGTGTATTTTCTCCAAGTGATTTAATGTTTTATTTAATTTATTTTAGAACAAAGCAAATTGCAACCAGTTGTCCTTGATGAAATAGTTTCCCTATCGCAGTAGCTGGAGTTGTAGATCACACAGCCAGATTTCAGATGAGAGGGGGAGGACCATGTGCTAAAACTGCGGAGAAATCACAGATCCTGCCCTTTCCTACTGCTTTTCTGCAGGACTTATTTCTAATGGGTCGACAAGGGCCTGCAAAATAGATGAAAATCACACTTTGTGTGTGTGCTCATGCGCGTGGGTGGGTGGTGGTGGACACCAGGATGTCCCCATTGTTTCTAATTACTGTGAATTTGAGAACGGACACAGCACAACTATTAGACCGCAGTGTAGATTAAGCAAGGATTTGAGACTTGACCCTTAAATGTTAAAATTATCAAGACACCCCCCCCCCCCCCCCCCAGTGTTGCCTATGCCCCCCCTCCCCCATATCTCTCTCCTTAAGACCCTTAAATGTTTACAGTATCAAGACCCCCCCCCCCCCCCCCCAGTGTTGCCTATGCCACCCCTCCCCCATAAGACCCTTACATGTTTACAGTATCAAGACCCCCCCCCCCCCCCCCCCGGTGTTGCCTATGCCACCCCTACCCCATAAGACCCTTAAATGTTTACAGTATCAAGACACCCCCCTCCCCCCGAGTGTTGCCTATGCCCCCCCTCCCCCATCTCTCTCTCCATAACAATCATTTACACTGGACTAAGTCCTTTGCTACAAACACTCTGTGCAGCGTACTGTATGAATTTTTCTATGAAGGGATTTGACATCTGTTCCGTTGGAGGCACAAACACCCATTTCCACGGCAACTGCGCTGCCGCGACACTTGAGCGTGGGGGTTCAGCCTCCATGAAAATGGAGGCACAATAATGTTATGTTTCATGGTAAATGTATAGGTTTGGATTTTCTAGAGTTATATTTCCTACTACAGGTTTGGGTTTTCTAGTGAGGATATTTTATTTATCAACATTTGGGTTTATTCTCCTGGTCTCCTATTGGTCGTTTCGTTATCTCCTTTTTTGCTAGCTCTGCTCTGTCCTATACTCTCTATCCTTATTGTCTCTCACTTTCTCTCTCTCCCATCCTCCTCTCATTTACTTTTCTCTCTGTATGTCCATTGCTGTCTCCCTCACACTTTCTCATTCTTATGTTCTCCCACTCTCTCTCCCTTTATCTTCCTCTCTCTCCCTCCATCCCAGGCCCAGTCGTTCCCCTCGAGCAGAAGTGGCTTCAAGGCTGGGATGAGGCTGGAGGGGATCGACCCTCTCCACCCCTCCATGTTCTGTGTCCTGTCTGTGGCAGAGGTGAGCTGCAGGGTAGAGGGAGGGCTCTCCCAGCACACTGGGCGTGTCACACCAAGGGCTCTCCCAGCACACTGGGCGTGTCACACACTTTAACTGGGTCTGTGATTTGAAGTCCAGACAGCACTGTTGTGGGTGGGGGAAATTCTTGTCCATAACCTGTTACTGACGAGGGCCTTGGTAGTTTTGTGTTTTAAATTATATTTTTATGCCATCCCTTTTGTGTTGAAATTGTCACGAGTCATTACCTAAGCACTTGGAATCTGCGTATCACATCGACCACTTTCCAAATATACAAGATGTACGTTAGCTGTCGCTGTTGTATTTCCATCAGCAAAAATGGAATTGTATGGAAAGTCTCCTCATATATACATATATATATATATTTATTCACAGTGGAACAGACGGAGCGGAATGACATCGTGCTGTGGATTGGTGTTTTGGGATATGGACTGCATGTACATCCATACATATATTTACTGCATTTTGTTTTTCAAAGGTGATTGGCTACCGATTGCGGCTCCACATCGACGGCTACTCTGAATGCTATGACTTCTGGTTAAACGCCGACTCTGCCGACATCAGGCCAGCCGGATGGTGCGAGTCGACAGGACACAAGCTCCACCCACCAAAAGGTGATCTACAGCAGATCGGCACAGTGTTACGCTTTTTCTCGTTTCCCGTTTCACGGTAACTAATCATGCTGACCCAAACCAATATATTATTTTTTTCACATGGTCCTTGTCAACATGGTTCAAGGCAAGCAACTATGGTGGATGCATAGCCAGGCCAGCTCAGTACAGCTCGGTTTGTCTTTGCTCAGTAGTGTGAAAGGTCCCTTCAGCTGTTCACTTTTGTCTGTTTTGATAGAATTGTATTGCTTCTGTGTAAGAGCTTGTGCTTGTTTGATTCTAACGGAATAGACTTTAACACATAACAGGGGAATGATCTTTAAACTATGCATGGTTAATTTTTCTTACAAGGGCCTCATCTTATTTCCACACCATCAGCATTTAGTGCTAATACATGGCAGTCTGTAGGGAATCATGTAATGTGCCTGGCACAGCAATATTTTTCACAACCCTAATCGCATTTTATTTTCTCTCTCCTTTCTCCACCCCCTTCCTATTTTCCTGCACTTTTTATTTTTTTCAGGCTACAACGAAGTCGAGTTTAACTGGGATAAATACCAAGAGTCTTGTAACGCTCCAGCTGCACCACAGAATCTGTTTGAATCTCATAACAGTGTAAGTGCTTGGTCAGGTTGTGGGAGTCAACATAAGCTTAGTGCTTCTTTCTCCTGAAAGGACGCCTGGGGCCAAAAGCTGACCTTCATTCACACAGCAGAACAGAACAATGTGTCCCAGTGGCTGTTGTAAAAGCTCCTCCCACAATGCTTAAAAGAAACACCGCTTTACTTTCTGTAGTTTTGTTTTTAGTGGCAAAAGCTCAAATAAAGATTGACTGAGAGTTACTGTATGACTTTAATGAAGGGAATTGATTGGTGTATAGGACAATATACACTGAGTGTTCAAACCATTAAGAACACCTTCCTGATATTGAGTTGTACTCCACCTTTTGCCTTCAGACCAGCCTCAATTAATCAGGGCATGAGCTCTACAAGGGGTCGAAAGCGTTCTTCAGAGATGTTGGCCCATGTTGACTCCAATGCTTCCCACAGTTGTGTCAAGTTGGCTGGCTGTCCTTTGGGTCGTGGACCATTCTTGATAAACACGGGAAACTGTTGAGCGTGAAAAACCCAGCAGCGGTTGCAGTTCTTGACACAAACTGGTGCGCCTGGCACCTACTACCTTACCCCGTGCAACGGCACTTAAATCTTTTGTCTTTCCCATTCACCCTCTGAATGGCACACATTCAAATAAAATAAAATGTATTTATATAGCCCTTCGTACATCAGCTGATATCTCAAAGTGCTGTACACAATCCATGTCTCAATTGATTTGAAGTAGATTTAACAAGTGACATCATTAAGGGATCATAGCTTTCACCTGGATTCACCTGATCAGTCAGTGTCATAGAAAGAGCCGGTTTTGTTAATGTTTTGTCCAATCAGTGTATGTGATATGATCAAATGTTATCTTAAAGCTCAAAGTTGGTGCCCTCAAGCCTTTAGGTCAGAATCAGTGTATGCTATTTGAATTTTTACTCAAACCCTCGATTGACATGAATGCATGATTTCTACGTCGTCAAATAATTGAGCCCTTACTGATGTGTCTCTGTGTGTGTCCACAGACCACGAGCACCTCTAAGTTTCAGGTGGGCATGAAACTGGAGGCAGTGGACAGGAAGAACCCGTGCCTGGTGTGTGTGGCCTCGGTGGCCGACATCGTGGACAATCGCTTCCTGGTTCACTTTGACAACTGGGACGACACCTACGACTACTGGTGAGACACCAGTCATTCAGTTCTAACTGTTTTCCATTCTTTTGAAATTAGATTTTTGTAAGTTGATGAGAAATTGGAAACTTAAATGTCCACACTGTGTGTGGGGGGTGGGGGGGGGGGATTACAGAATCATTAATTTTGTCACCTCGGTTTGAAACGTGTCCAGCTTTTGTATGTTGGCTTCCTCGTTTCTACCTTGACTGTTAAACTAAGTCCGTTGTGGAAATCAAACCTGAGGTTGAGAAGGTGTTTTCATCAAGTTCTAGCCAGATGAGACATGCAATCAACTCAAATCAAATCTATTTATATAGGCCTTCGTACATCAGCTGATATCTCAAAGTGCTGTACAGAAACCCAGCCTAAAACCCCAAACAAGCAAGCAATGCAGGTGTAGAAGCACGGTGGCTAGGAAAAACTCCCTAGAAAGGCCAAAACCTAGGAATAAACCTAGAGAGGAACCAGGCTATGTGGGGTGGCCAGTCTTCTTCTGGCTGTGCTGGGTGGAGATTATAACAGAACATGGCCAAGATGTTCAAATGTTCATAAATGTCCAGCATGGCCAAATAATAATAATCACAGGCAGAACAGTTGAAACTGGAGCAGCAGCACGGTCAGGTGGACTGGGGACAGCAAGGAGTCATCATGTCAGGTAGTCCTGGGGCATGGTCCTAGGGCTCAGGTCCTCCGAGAGAGAGAAAGAGAGAATTAGAGAGCATACTTAAATTCACACAGGACACCGGATAGGACAGAAGAAGTACTCCAGATATAACAAACTGACCCTTGCCCCCCGACACATAAACTACTGCAGCATAAATACTGGAGGCTGAGACAGGAGGGGTCAGGAGACACTGTGACCCCATCTGATGACACCCCCAGACAGGGCCATATGCTTACTGATGTTTAGTGTCAGTAATTGATAGATTACACCTTAATGTTGTTTTGTAACTGATGTACTATTTTGTGTGTGTGTGTGTGTGTGTATACAGTGCCTTGCGAAAGTATTCGGCCCCCTTGAACTTTGCGACCTTTTGCCACATTTCAGGCTTCAAACATAAAGATATAAAACTGTATTTTTTTGTGAAGAATCAACAACAAGTGGGACACAATCATGAAGTGGAACGACATTTATTGGATATTTCAAACTTTTTTAACAAATCAAAAACTGAAAAATTGGGCGTGCAAAATTATTCTGCTGCGATTACAGCTGTAAGTCGCTTGGGGTATGTCTCTATCAGTTTTGCACATCGAGAGACTGACATTTTTTCCCATTCCTCCTTGCAAAACAGCTCGAGCTCAGTGAGGTTGGATGGAGAGCATTTGTGAACAGCAGTTTTCAGTTCTTTCCACAGATTCTCGATTGGATTCAGGTCTGCACTTTGACTTGGCCATTCTAACACCTGGATATGTTTATTTTTGAACCATTCCATTGTAGATTTTGCTTTATGTTTTGGATCATTGTCTTGTTGGAAGACAAATCTCCGTCCCAGTCTCAGGTCTTTTTCAGACTCCATCAGGTTTTCTTCCAGAATGGTCCTGTATTTGGCTCCATCCATCTTCCCATCAATTTTAACCATCTTCCCTGTCCCTGCTGAAGAAAAGCAGGCCCAAACCATGATGCTGCCACCACCATGTTTGACAGTGGGGATGGTGTGTTCAGGGTGATGAGCTGTGTTGCTTTTACGCCAAACATAACGTTTTGCATTGTTGCCAAAAAGTTCAATTTTGGTTTCAACTGACCAGAGCACCTTCTTCCACATGTCGGGGCGGCAGAGTAGCCTAGTGGTTAGAGAGTTGGACTAGAAACCGGAAGGTTGCAAGTTCAAACCCCGAGCTGACAAGGTACTAATCTGTCGTTCTGCCCCTGAACAGGCCGGCTGTTCCTAGGCCGTCATTGAAAATAAGAATTTGTTCTTAACTGACTTGCCTGGTTAAATAAAGGTAACATAAATAAATAAATAAATAAAATGTTTGGTGTCTCCCAGGTGGCTTGTGGCAAACTTTAAACGACACTTTTTATGGATATCTATAAGAAATGGCTTTCTTCTTGCCACTCTTCCATAAAGGCCAGATTTGTGCAATATACGACTGATTGTTGTCCTATGGACAGAGTCTTCCACCTCAGCTGTAGATCTCTGCAGTTCATCCAGAGTGATCATGGGCCTCTTGGCTGCATCTCAGTCTTCTCCTTGTATGAGCTGAAAGTTTAGAGGGACGGCCAGGTCTTGGTAGATTTGCAGTGGTCTGATACTCCTTCCATTTCAATATTATCGCTTGCACAGTGCTCCTTGGGATGTTTAAAGCTTGGGAAATCTTTTTGTATCCAAATCCGGCTTTAAACTTCTTCACAACAGTATCTCGGACCTGCCTGGTGTGTTCCTTGTTCTTCATGATGCTCTCTGCGCTTTTAACAGACCTCTGAGACTATCACAGTGCAGGTGCATTTATACGGAGACTTGATTAATTACACACAGGTGGATTGTATTTATCATCATTAGTCATTTAGGTCAACATTGGATCATTCAGAGATCCTCACTGAACTTCTGGAGAGAGTTTGCTGCACTGAAAGTAAAGGGGCTGAATAATTTTGCACGCCCAATTTTTCAGTTTTTGATTTGTTAGAAAAGTTTGAAATATCCAATAAATGTTGTTCCACTTCATGATTGTGTCCCACTTGTTGTTGATTCTTCACAAAAAAATACAGTTTTATATCTTTATGTTTGAAGCCTGAAATGTGGCAAAAGGTCGCAAAGTTCAAGGGGGCCGAATACTTTCGCAAGGCACTGTACATACATATATATATATATATATATATACATACATACATACATACATGCATACATACATACATGAGTGTACAAAACATTAAGAACACAGTTGCATCCCCCCTTTTGCCCTCAGAACAGCCTCAATTTGTCAGGGCATGGACTCTACAAGGTGTCAATCATTCCACAGGAATGCTGGCCCATGTTGACTCTTATGCTTCCCATAGTTGTCAAGTTGGCTGGATGTCCTTTGGGTCGTGGACCATTCTTAACACACGGGAAAATGTTGAGCGTGAAAACCCAGCAGCATTGCAGTTCTTGACACAAACTGGTGCGCCTGGCACCTACCTCCATACCCGGTTCAAAGGCACTTAAATCTTTTGTCTTTCCCATTCACCCTCTGAATGGCACACATACGCAATCCATGTCTCAGTTGTCTCAATGCTTCATCCCCTTCATCTACACTGATTTGAAGTAGATTTAACAAGTGACGTCAATAAGAGATCATAGCTTTCACGTAGATTCACCTGTTCCGTCTGTCATAGAGCATGGACTATTTTGTGCACTCAGTGCATATACGTAGCTTTGTTACATAAAGAGTGACGTATAGATCAACAGTAAAGGGTGTGTGCGTGCGGGTGCGCACATGTATGATCTTCAATTCCGCATCTCTCTCTCTCTCTCTCGTACCGATGTCAGTGAATCAGTGGTGATTTGCCCGCTTATTTTCAAGAGGAGTTTGATTTACATGTCATGTGACGCATGGCCCAATTCATCCAGTGAAAGCCGGATGTAGGAGAAAAACAGAAGTCAGTGTCACTAGATGTAATAGTTGAAGAGGAGAACTGACAGTCTTCTCCGTTTTGTTCTCAGAGCTGCCTGGCGGAGATATTTTGCAGTGGTTATTTTATTTGTCCTTTTTCCCCTCCTTTTTTCATGTCTTACGGAGACTTTCCAAGAGGAGAATCTGCTAGCTTCCTAGCCTCCTTGTCTCACAGAAAGCATGGGTCGACACAGCTCATTGCATTCACACGCACCCAGATGTACACCTACACTCACAGTTTAACTTGCACACAAGCACAAAACACTTGCATGTACACACACACACACACACACAGATTCACTCTCAGCCAGTCCGTTACACTCACCAGAGAGCATGTATGGGATTCTTGGTCAAATTATAGTGCCCAAGGGACAGCAATCTGGAAATCGTTCACTCGGTGCACCCCATGATTGGTTATTCTCACACACACACACACACACACACACACATACGCACACACATTCACTCTCTCAGACACTCCGCTACGCTCACCAAAGAGGATTTGTGGGATTCTTGGTCAAATTATAGTGCCCAAGGGACAGCAGTCAGGCAAGCCTTCACTCTGTGCAACTGGGCTATTCAGCAGAATCGCACCGCTGCTGTATCATTTCAAAGCACACAGAAATCTAATGGAATTGCACTTGTTGTGTGATTGCATGTGTATGTAGGTAGATGTTAATCTAGCCGGCCTGTACAGTAAGTGAAATAGGCCTCAGATGGGCCCGCCCCTCTTTTCGCAGTTATGGTTCCGGAACTGACACACCCACTCATTTTTAGCATACACATTTCAACAACATGCTGGTTGCGGTGTTCCAAACATTGATTAGGTACAACAATCTCCCGGATTAAGCATTAATTCAAAAGATTAGTAATCGCATTTAAAGAACTGTGATATTTGAAAAAAGTCAACAAGACTGTGTACATTTCAGAGTTGGGGTGTAAACAAACTACTTATCCCATACAGCGTTGTGCTCTGTATTGTCCAATCACAGAGCATATACAAGTCACGTGACCAATGGAATCTTTCCTTTGAAATTGAGAAACATGGCGGTTGTTGGTTAGGTGTGATGTTGCATTTCTAATTTCTGTTAGCTAGCTAAGTTATCAGACACAGCCCTAAAATAAACCATGAGATCTGTTCGCAAACACACAATGGCACTCAATAGCACACTGTCACAGGTGCATCTGACCAAATTTAGCATTCACTTTAGAACAGACCCAGGGTCTGTTTTTGTGGTGGTAGAAACGCTAAGGCTCATGGATAGTTGTTTTTGGTGCTCTTTAGACTTTGAAGGATTAAGTCGTTGGGGGGGGTTCTAAGCTGACATGGAATTGTTTTAAGATCTTCATACTATGGATCATTCTGCTATTTGATTTGGAATGTTTTGACCCCTTTAGGTATAAAATAAATAAAACAAGTATTTGATTAAATATTAATTTTAGCCTTTGTTACTGTAGCCCAGAGAAATGCATTGAACCCCTTTTTTTGGGGTAGGCACAAATCTACCTTCATACATTTTTTAAGCCGGTGTCGGTTACCTTCAGACGAGTCCAGTGACACTTGTTGGGGTCATAGAGCAAAACGTGAGAGTCTCCCCTTTCCATAGAGTGGTCATAATAGTTTGTAGGTCAAACCGAGTGACCACATTTTAAAATACCCAAATGTGGGACAACAGGATGATTTTGCAGGACAGTGTAGCCTACATGATAAAAAACGTATGGCATCACGCGTGGCCTTTTTTTATTTGAAAATCTGGGAATATTTGGCTAAGGAAACATTTCTGCTTGACCTCAGGGAATGTAAATCAGTTAGGAAGGGAAACGGTTAAAATTGGATTGAGGGAAGTAGCAACCAATATGTTGAATGAGCAATTAATAAGCACGGGGAGCCTCTCAGGTTTGATGAAATGACCTTATCTTTCAGTCTAATACTACTGTTGTAGATCTTCATGAGAACAACACATTTCACTGCACCTATCTGGTGACGATAAAGCGTTACATTTTTTTTAAAACACGCTTTTTAAAGGTAGTTAGGCCTACTGTCCTGTTCAAGTTTAGCTGGAACAAAGATGCATGTCTTTCCACCCTCACAATGTAGCCCGTGCTACAGACGGCTATATTGGTCCTCTAATACAGGACTAGTAAAGGCCCAGGGCACTATTAAAAGTTTATTCATTCTACAAAAAACAGCAGATTTTTTTTTCAGGGGGTGCTGCAGTCCACCGCATCCGCCGATATCGCGGACCTTTGTGGAAGTAAAATAACATATCTCGAGCTTAAACTGACAGATTGTGATGGTGATTTTTATTAGTATTTTTTTTAAATTATGCACCAGTGCGTCAATCGACTAGGGGGTTAAAATCAGGAACCGACTGTAAAAACACGACTTCTCAACACAGGAAGTGGAAACATTCATAACCGATGGGCACTACATCAACATACAAATTGTTTGGCAATCTTGAGAGAAAATTGAACGTCAAAGTTGCACAGAAACATCGCTATCGCTAATATTTAATAACCGCACGGGTTACAAGGATTGAGAATCCATTCCCAGAACCTCTCGTCAGAGCCTTATTGCAAAATTCTCCTGGTCACAAACTTTGTATTTTAAATGCAAATTGCATGTTGAGGTTATTGTTATGTGCTACCCCAGGAGGATTGAAATACGTACGTGTGTGTGTGTGTGTGTGTGTGTGTGTGTGTGTGTGTGTGTGTGTGTGTGTGTTTAGTTGAGGAAGTGTGTGTGTATGTAGGAAGATAATGTACTGTATGCTGTGGTTTAGTGGTGTGTTTGGTTTATTTTGTTGGGACCTCCATCAGCTACTCTTCCTGGGGTCCACATAGAATTGTACATTTATGTCTATTACTGTTCTGTACTTTGTCAAAAACAATATTACATTAAATTCAAAATCAATAAGAAACACATTTAGAGTTATAGTGTGATGTGCATTTTAGGTGTGATGCCAGCAGCCCTCACATCCACCCAGTGGGCTGGTGCCAGGACCACGGACGACCTCTCACTGCACCTCAGGGTGAGTAGCTTGCCCAGTAGATACAATACTGTATATATGTGTTGTGTGAAAGTCACTTTGGATGCGGTGTGGCTAATGTCTGTCAAAAAGGCCTTTAGTCATTCCTTACTTTAGTCCCCATATTTATTTATTTTACCTTTATCTAACTAGGCAAGTCAGTTTAGAACAACATTTTATTTCCAATGATGGTCTATGATCAGTGGGTTTAACTGCCTTGTTCAGGGGCAGAACAGTAGATTTTTACGTTGTCAGCTCGGGGATTCGATCTTGCAACCTTTCGTTACAAGTCCAACGCTCTAAAACCACTAGGCTACCCTGCCGCCCCAATACTCGAGTAATCAATTTTGTTTCCCCTCTAATTTGCTGGTAATTGTCCCCTTCCACCCCCTACTTATTTAAAGCTAGAATTCTTGGTTGCTGCATCCATTTTTGGACATAATTATATATGCCCATTGATTCTTGAAGAATTTTACTTATAAATGCCTTATGAGCTTAGTTCATCTGATGTACCCCAACAGAACCCAAAATACATATGTATGTAAACAAACACTATAGCCTCAAAACATGGTTAAAACTATACATTTGATATCATGGATGGTCAGTCCTTAGCGCTGTTTGAATTTGAGCTGGGTTACATTTCTCCAGCCCCATCCCTTAGCTTTATAGCGAAACGGGCAGGGATCCATTTTGGAATACTGACTGTACAAACAGTGACCAAATTGTATGTGTTCAGACAGCAGTCATGTGCTGACAAGGCTACACTAGTTGTCATAGTAACGAGGGGGGTGTGTGCAGTGATCTAGACTGATTGGTGGTGGTACTTGTGCTTCCTATCACTCACTTCTGTAGCAAGCTAAGGTCACAATAATGCCTGTCATGGACATTTCCCAGTTGTTTTGAATGTTCAAAATCATAGTGGTAAGAACACTTTTAAAGCCTCAAAGGATAAGATGATCCAACTTTCAAAATGAGTCATTTTTGGCCAGCTACAGCAGTCCACCAGCTAGCCAGCCACAGCAGTCCACCAGCTAGCCAGCCAGCCACAGCAGTCCACTAGCTAGCTAGCCAGCCACAGCAGTCCACTAGCTAGCTAGCCAGCCACAGCAGTCCACTAGCTAGCTAGCCAGCCACAGCAGTCCACTAGCTAGCTAGCCAGCCACAGCAGTCCACTAGCTAGCTAGCCAGCCACAGCAGTCCACTAGCTAGCTAGCCAGCCACAGCAGTCCACTAGCTAGCTAGCCAGCCACAGCAGTCCACTAGCTAGCTAGCCAGCCACAGCAGTCCGCTAGCTGTTGATCTTTCTAGCATATTCACTCATTTGTTTGTAAACAATTAACAAGATAGCCTGCTCCCACATGTTCTTGTCAAAACTGTTAACAGAGTAGCTAGCAAGCAACAAGAAATGTCAAATAACAGTGTAAAAACCACAATGGCAAAAAAAAATCAGACTGTTTAGACACAACTTGCATGGCTATGAATCAGATTTGTATCTGATTTCAAAGGAGGTTTGAAATGTGCCTTAAAATACCTGATTCCATGTCCTTTTTGGCTGTTCAGACTGCAGGAAAAAAACACATTTGAATCAGATTTATGCCAAAATATTAGATTTTAGTCTCTTCAAACTGCCAACGTCCATCATCCTAAAATGAGGCACTTAATTATTATTATTGAACCTTTATTTAATTAGGCAAGTCAGTTAAGAACAATTTCTTATTTACAATGACGGCCTAGGAACAGTGGGTTAACTGCCTTGTTCAGGGGCAGAACGACAGATTTTTAGGGATTCGATCTAGCAGCCTTTCGGTTACTGGCCCAACACTCTAACCACTAGGCTACCTTCTGCCCCTAATCACAGCTGTTCTTTAGTACTACAGTACATAGTATACTGTACATGCCCTTCAATGCATAAAACATCTTAACATTAGTAATTTACTTCACAATTGTTGTTTTTGTTGATATAGCATGATGGAACACTACATTACAGCACGTAACTTAGTAATGTTAAGTTATATCACAATTAGTTATTTTTTAAAGCATTCAATTGACAGTCAATTTTTTTTACATTTAGAAAATTCCTATATTATTTACTGCACCTGTCAGCATTCATCCTATGGCTTTCCCCCCTGCTCCGTGGCTGAGTGACTCATTGCGAGCTTACAGAACAGCGCTGTGGGCAGCTGAGGAAAATTGGTCCTCCGGAAGTTATCATTCACTTCCTCCTCTCTAACTTCCCTTCCTCTGTATCTGCTGCTAAAGCCACTTTCTATCGCTCTAAATTTCAAGCTTCTGCCTCTAGCCCCAGGAAACACTTTTCCTCCCTCCTAAGTCTCCCCTCCCTCTCCCTCTCTGTGGGTGACTTTGTCAACCACTTTAAAAAGAAGGTTGACGAAATCTGTTCTTCGTTCACTCAGCCTATTGAGTCCACTGGTCCCAGTCACACAGAACTACTCTATGCCTTGACCTCTTTCTCCCCTCTCTCCATATGAAATCCTGCAGCTAGTGAGGTCTGGCCGCCCGACAACCTGCCCACTCGACCCCATGCTTCCTTTTCCAGACCTTCTCTGGAGACCTTCCTCCAATTCCTCATCAACTCATCCCTGAGCCCTGGCTGCGTCCCCTCTGACTCCAAAAGAAACCCAACACTCGACTCATCTGAAGTCAAAAACTATAGACCTGTATCCCATTATTTTCTTTCCAAAACACTTGAGTGTGCTGTCTCTGATCAACTCTCTTGTTATCTCTCTCAGAATGATCTTCTTGACCCTAACCAGTCAGGCTTCAAGACGGGTCACTCAACCGAGACTTTGCTTCTCTGTAACGCAGAGGCTCTCCGCACTGTCAAAGCTGGCTCTCTTTCCTGTGTTCTCATCCTGCAAGATCTATCCTCTGCCTTCGACACTGAACTATCAGATCCTCTGCACGCTCTCAGGGCTGGGCGACTCAGGCTCTACACACTCTTGGATTGCGTTCTACTTGGCAGGCCGCTCCTACCACGTGACGAGGAGAGGATCTGTGTCTGCATCACGTACTCTCACTACTGGTGTACCCCTAGTGCTCGGTTCTAGGCCCTCTCCTCTTCTCTCTATACACCAAGTCACTTGGCTCTGTCATATCCTCACATGGTCACTCCTATCATTGCTATGTGGATGACACTCAACTACCCCCCCCCCCCCCCCCCCCAGAGACGCACGCATCTCTGTGTGCCTTGCAGATATCTCAGCTTGGATGTCGGCCCTCAACCTCGACAAGACAGAGATTCTCTTCCTCCCGGGGAAGGCCTGCCCGCTCAAAGACCTCTCCATCATGGTTGACAACTCCACAGTGTTGCTCTCCCAGAGTGCAAAGAACCTTTGTGCGACCCTGGACAACACCTTGTCGTTCTCTGCAAACATCAAAGCAGTGACTCAATCCTGCTGGTTCATGCTCTACACCATACATTGAGTACAACCTTACCTCACACAGGAAGCGGTGCAGGTCCTTGTCATCTTCGGTCTGGACTATTGCTGTTAGCTGGGCTCCCTGCTTGTGCCATCAAACCCCTGAACCTTAACCAGAACGCTGCAGCCCACCTGGTCAACATTCCCAAGTTGTCCCATGTCACCCTACTCCTCTGCACACTCCACTGGCTTCCAGTTGAAGCTCACATCCACTACTAGAACATGGCGCTTGCCAACAGTGCAGCAAGAGGAACTGCCCTCCCTACCTTCAGGCTATGCTCAAACCCTAAACCCCAACCTGAGCTCTCCGTTCTGCCACCTTTGGTCTCTTGGCCCTGCCACACCTACGGGAGGGCAGCTCCCGCTCAGTCCAGTCCGAGCTCTTCTCTGTCCTGGCACCCCAATGGTGAAACCAGCTTCCCCCTGAAGATAGGACAGCAGACCCTGCCCATCTTCTAAAAGCACCTGAATCCAACCCCTCCTTTCTAGCTCTGACTTTGCTGATACACTTTTCCTCAATAAATGACATATTTCCTGTGATATGTGGTTGTCCCACCTAGCTATCGTAAGATGAAAGCACAAACTATAATTTGCTCTGGATAAGAGTGTTTGATAAATGACAAAAATGTGAGGATTCCAAGTCATTTGAGAGGATATCAAAACCCTCTAGGCTCTCTCGCTCTCCTATTTCTATTTCTCCATTTTCTTCTCCCTCGTTCCCTCTCCTGTTCTACAATCTAATAGGCGGCTTGGTTGTGCCATTCGGCTAACATTCTCCTGTGTGTCGCAAAACTGCATCTGTTTTTCCAGTTAAAAGCGAGCGGGGTGATGTGCTGTTCAATGGATTCTGTAGCACAATCATCATACATCAGATCAGCGAATGGGAAGAGCGAGGGAAATAGGGGTGAAGAGGGGGTAGAACGGGGGGAGAGAGACATTATAGTTTCTGTTACCACAGCTGTTGGGTAAAACATTATTTTAACTATTTGATCCATGCCTTGTGCAGAGAGCATTAATTTACCATTTGAAATAAGGTTTCTCTCTCGCTCTCTCAGCTCCTATCAGACCCGATAGTCCTTGGCTCAGCTTTAGTAGTTTTAGGGGTGTATATGTGGTGCTGAGAGATACCAACAGTCTATCAGGGATCATCAACTACATAATTTGTAATAAAACACAATGCCAATAGTGTGAGTTGTCGTCAAGGCAACGGGTGGCTACTTTGAAGAATCTAAAAAATATTTGTATTTGTTTAACACTTTTTTTGGTTACTACATGTTTCCATATGTGTTATTTAATAGTTTTGACGTCCGTAACTATTGTTCTACAATGTAGAAAATAGTCAAAATAAAGAAAAACCCTTGAATGAGTAGGTGTGTCCAAACTTTTGATTGGTGCTCTATATACACGGTGCATTCAGAAAGTATTCCGATTTTGTTACGTTAGACTTATTCTAAAATTGATTCAATAAAAACATTTTCAACTTCAATCTACTCACAAATTCCCCATAATGACAAAGCGTGGAAAAAATAGCTCAGAAAACGTTTATTTTTTTATTAACCTTTATTTAAACAGTGAGTCTCAATGAGAACTCTAACAAGAAATCCCTGTGTACGTTTACAAATAAAACACAACAACCCTGCATAAACATTACATATAAAACAACATTAAACATATATTTAAGAAAAGCAATCTCATTCTGTAACAAAAGTTTCCAATCAATAATTGTAATATCTCATTGCAAGGAATTCTGTGTATTGTTCCACACAAGGGGCAATTAAACTAAAAGCAGATTTTCCCAATACTGTGCAGACCAAAGGGACCTCCAGAGTTAACCATCCCTGAGAACGGGTTTGGTCGTTTGTACGTCTATAAATGAATCAATGAAGTAATGTGCGGAGGAAGTTTCTGAAAGACTGCTTTGTAAATAAATAAGAGTGCAGCTCTCTTCTTACAGACAGAAGAGTAAAGAATATAATGATGAGTCCTAAAACCGTCCCCGGAGATAAAATGTATTGCTGAATGGAATACTGAGTCCAATGGTTTCAAAACAGAGGCTACCGCGTACATATAAATAATGTCACCATAGTCTATTACAGAGAGAAGTGTTCTTTGAACAATTTTCCTTCTGTTTTCAGAACTGAGGCAGGATTTATTTCTATATATATATATATATATATATATATATCTCAGATCTCAGCTTCTTTGTCAAGTTTTCAATGTGTGTTTCAAAAGGCAACTTGTCATCAATCCAGATACCCAAGTAATTATAGTGAGAAACTTGCTCAATTTGGAGTCCATTTAAAGTGCTAACACGCAAGTCCTCAGGGTCAACATCACGAGACCTAGTGAACAGCATAGAACCTGCTTTTATTTGCAGTTAACATTAATTTAAGATCAGTAAGGGATTTTGGATTGAGTCAACATCCTGCTAAAGGTCACCAATGGCCTGCTGCACTAAAGAGGCACAGGAGTAAAGAACTGTCATCTGCGTAGAGATTAATGTTACAAGTGTGAACAGTATTTCCAATGTCATTTATACACAATGTGAAAAACAACGGCCCCAAAATCGAACACTGGGGTACCCCTTTAAGCACTTCAAGAAATGTGGATTTAACCCTGTCTATCATAATAGCCTGAGTTCTGTCACTAAGATAATTCTGAAACCATAAACAGACATTAGAACCAAGGCCTAACACAGACAACTTACTCTATAAGAGAATGATCAGCTGTATCAAAAGCTTTTGACAAAACTAGAAACAGGCAAGCACTGTTCATTTTAGCATCCAAGGCATTGCCAATATCATTTATAACTTGTGTGTTGCACTAATAGTACAGTGCCCTGGTCTAAACCCTGATTGATATACATTCAAAATGAAGTTCACAGATTAAACAAACAAAAAAAACTTTCACCAAGGATTCAAAAATCTTAACTAAACAAGAAAGCCTTGATATGGAACGATAGTTGTCAACATCACAACAATCAACTACCTTAGTGGCAGCACATGCACTGATTTCCTCTCTTTAGGAATATATATATATATATATATATATACATATACATACACACACACACTACCGTTCAAAAGTTTGGTTCACTTAGAAATGTCCTTGTTATTGAAAGAAAAGCACTTTTTTTGTCCATTTAAAAAAAAAAAAAAACATCAAAATGATCAGAAATACAGTGTAGACATTGTTAATGTTGTAAATGACTATTGTAGCAGGAAACGGCTGATTTACATTTTTAATATCTACGTGGGCGTACAGAGGCCCGTTATCAGCAACTATCACTCGTGTTCCAATGGCACGTTGTTAGCCTTTGTAAAATGATAAACTTGGATCAGCTATTTGATCATTAGAAAACCCTTTTGCAATTATGTTAACACAGCTGGAAACTTGTGCTGATTAAAGAAGCAATAAAACTGGCCTTTAGACTAGTTGAGTATTTTTAGCATCAGCATTTGTGGGCTCGATGTCCAGAAACAAAGGACGTTCTTCTGAAACTCGTCAGTCTATTGTTGTTCTGAGAATTGAAGGCTATTCCATGCGATAAATTGCCAAGAAACTGAAAATCTCATACAACGCTGTGTACTACTCCCTTCACAAAACAGCGCAAACGGGCTCGAACCAGAATAGAAAGAGTGGCAGGCCCCGGTGCACAACTGAGCAAGAGGACTAGTACATTAGTGTCTAGTTTGAGAAACAGATGCTTCACAAGTCCTCAACTGGCAGCTCCGTTAAATAGTACCTGCAAAACACCAGTGTCAATGTCAACAGTGAAGAGGCGACTCCGGGATGCTGGCCTTCTAGGCTGAGTTGCAAAGAAAAAGCCATATGTCAGACTGGCCAATGAAAAGATTAAGATGGGCAAAATAACACGGACACTGGAGAGAGGAGATTTGAAAAAAAAGTGTTATGGACAGACTAATCTAAGTTTGAGGTGTTCGGATCACAAAGAATAACATTCGTGAGATGCAAAAAAAAATGAAAAGATGCTGGAGCAGTGCTTGACGCCATCTGTCAAGCCTGGTGGAGGCAATGTGATGTTCTGGGGGTGCTTTGGTGATGGTATAGTTTGAGATGTGTACAGGGTAAAAGGGATCTTGAAGAAGGAAGACTATCACTCCTATTTGCAACACCATGCCATACCCCTTGGACGGCGCTGAATTGGAGCCAATTTCCTCATACAACAGGACAATGACCCAAAGCACAGCTCCAAACTATGCAATAACTATTTAGGGAAGAAGCAGTCAGCTGGTATTCTGTCTATAATGGAGTGGCCAGCACATTCACTGGTTCTCAACCCTATTGAGCTGTTGTGGGAGCAGCTTGACCGTATGGTATGTAAGAAGTGCCCATCAAGCCAATCCAACTTGTGGGAGGTGTTTCAGGAAGCATGGGGTGAAATCTTTTCAGATTACCTCAACAAATTAACAACTAGAATGCCAAAAGTCTGCAAGGCTGTAATTGCTGCAAATTGAGGATTATTTTACAAAAACAAAGTTTGAAGGATACAATTATTATTTCAATTTAAAAAATCATTATTTATAACCTTGTCAACATCTTGACTATATTTCCTATTCATTTTGCAACTAATTTCATGTATGTTTTCATGGAAAACAAGGACATTCCTAATGACCCCAAACCTTTGAACGGTAGTGTAGATATGCTAAATTAAACATGTGGGTTATTAGGCCCACAATGAGGGATGCTGCACACTTGAGCAGACGTGGATCCAAATGGTGGGCCCCTGTAGATTTCTTTATGTCTAATGCCAACAACATATCAAGGACTTAATTGTCTGTGAATTGCCAAAAGGAAAATCCCTGACGGACATTTTCAAAATTATTCAGTATTATTCCCCCAGCAACATCCAGTACATTGTCAAAGTAAGTAGGTTTTTGAGTTCTTTCCAAGAGACAGCCTGCAGAAATAAAATGTTGATTTTAAATTAATTAGTGATATCAATGTTATCAGTAATAGGGCCAGACTCTACATTAATTTGTAAGGGAAGAGTAGAGGAAGTGCAACCCTTTACTGATTTCACAGTTTTCCAGAATTTATATGTATTTCCTGTACAGTCAGCTAGTGTTAATATAATAATCAGATGTAGCTTTTCAAACAAGTTTTACACAGATTTCTCAATTCTCGGAAGGATTGACAGTCCCGGCCGTAGTCAGTACTTTTAGCCATGCTAATCTGCAATGTTGTTAAAAACATGAATAAAGTGAATTTGGAGCCATGTCAGAATCCGGTATATCTAAGATACCATTAAGATCGCAATGGTAAAAAAGCTTGTTCACAATTTCTTTGACATTTTCTCCTTGTACATGGTTTTGCCTTAGGAGTACCAAACATATCTAATGCAGACAATAGAAAGTGATCACTCATATCCACGGAGAAAACACCACTAGCCACAAATTTCTCTGGCGTATTTGTAAAGATATGGTCAATTAATGTTGATTTATTAGAGTCCCTCAGATTTGGTTGTGTGGGTTTGGTAATCAACGGAGGGATGTTTAGGTTATTACAAATCCTTTAAACCGACTGTGTCTTGGGTTCCCCAGGACAGGTTAAAGTCACCTATGACAAACATCTCAGAAGTAAAAAAAATAAGCTATTAAGTCAGTGAGACTAGTTAACAACTAGTTAACTAGGTTACCTGGGGTGGCAGGTAGCTTAGTAGATAGAGCGTTGGGCCAGTAACCCGAAAGGTTGCTGGATTGAATCCCTGAGCTGACTAAGTAAAAATCTGTCATTCTGCCCCTGAACAAGGCAGGGAACCCACTGCTCCCGGTAGGCCATCATTGTAAATAATATTTTGTTCTTAACTGACTTTCCTAGTTAAATAAAACAAACATTTCTCTGTGGAGGGAGGGCGGTAGACTTGCAGAACCAGTTACTTTTGAATTAGAATCTAGTTGTAAGACTTAAAACTAGAAATTCAAATTGTTTAGGCTAACAAGGTAAAAATCTGTCGTTCTGCCCCTGATCAAGGCAGTTAACCCACTGTTCCCCGGGCACCGAAGACGTGGATGTTGATTTCAAAGGCAGCCCGCCGGACCTCTCTGATTCAGAGGGGTTGGGTTAAATGTGGAAGACGCATTCAGTTGTACAACTGACTAGGTGTCCCCCTTTCCCTTGAAGGACACCAATAATAACAATAAGATACTTGCTTGGGCCAAGAAACACAAGCAATGGACATCTGTCTGATAAGTCCAAATTTGAGATTTTTGGTTCCAACCACCGTGTCTTTGTGAGACGCAGAGTAGGTGAACGGATGGTCTCTGCATGTGTGGTTCCCACCGTGAAGCATGGAGGAGGTGGTGTGATGGTGTGGGGTTGCTTTTCTGGCGACACTGTCTGATTTATTTGGAATTCAAGGCACACTTCACCAGCATGCCTACCACAGCATTCTGCAGCGATACGCCATTCCATCTGGTTTGCGCTTAGTAGAACTATCATTTGTTTTTCAACGGGACAATGACCCAACACACCTCCAGCCTGTGTAAGGGCTATTTGACCAATAAAGAGAGTGATGGAGTACTGCATCAGATGACCTGGCCTCCACAATCACCCAACCTCAACCCAATTGAGATGGTTTGGGATGAGTTGGACCGCAGAGTTAAGGAAAAGTATCCAACATGTGCTCAGCATATGTGGGAACTCCTTCAAGATTGTTGGAAAAGCATTCCAAGTGAAGCTGGTTAAGAGAATGCCAAGAGTGTGCAAAGCTGTCATCAAGGCATGGGTGGCTACTTTGAAGAATCAAAAATATATTCTGATTTGTTTAATACCTTTTTTGGAATCCACATGATTCCATATGTGTTATTTTATTCATAGTTTTGATGTCTTCACTATTATTCTACAATGTTGAAAATAGTACAACTAAAAGAAAAACCCTTGAATGAGTAGGTGTGTCCAAACGTTTGATGGGTGCAGTCCCCCCAGGGCTGAAGTTGTGAATACCAACATGATGGCATCTGGGACAAAATGTATATATTTTTTTGGTATTGCCCTGAATGTTTACATTTTTTCTGTGAACTTCAGTTTTCACCAATGTTGTCTGTGACTCTCTTTTGATTGCATCAAACATCAATATGAAGGGAATGTGTTCGAACCAAATCCTTTAACTTAATATGGGCTCAGCATTGCTGACCTATACAGTGTGATTCCTCCTCAAGTGTTGTTCTTAGATCAGGTGAACAACTGCAGCTCTGGAACGTATTCCTATAGTCAAGGAAGAGACAGGTGTACTTACTCATATTATGTTATATCTTGCCCTGAGAATCTGCGAAGGTGAAAGTGCTCATTACCCCATATATTGAACCATCTGTAGGCTCTTTACCAACAGATTTACTACCAGACTTCCAGCTGCTTTTATTCACAGAACATATTTTGTCTTAATGTGTTATAAATTCCTTGTAGCAGATGCATCTGCCATATTGCTAGCAGGAGGCCACTTTTAGTCTATTGAGATGCACCCATGCATTTTCTCTTGATGTTTTACTAGAATGGAATCTAGTTTTCCTCTCCTGTATTTGGCAGATTTAACAAGAACTACCGAGGCAGTGGCCAGTAGAACTAATCACTTACTAATGGCAGCCTCCCACAACCAGGCGATATGTTTTTTAAAAAAAAATTAAAAACTTTTTATTTAACTAGGCAAATCAGTTAAGAACAAATTCTTATTTACAATGACGGCCTAGGAACAGTGGGTTTAACTGCCTTGTTCAGGGGCAGAACGACATATTTGTACCTTGTCAGCTCGGGGATTGTGTGTGTGTGTGTTTGTGTGTCACATTCTAAGTTTTCAAGCTCATTTGTCTTTTTAATTAGTTTGTAATGGCGTTTATGGTCCCAGTTTGAAGTTGTTTGTGTGTGCATGTGCGTGCGCGATTCGCCGTGTTTTAATCGGATTGTGTTTTGGATTATGTTCAAGGACACCCCAATCCAGAACATTTCCTGTGGGAGGAGTACTTAGAAGACAATGGTTCCACGTCAGTTCCAAGCCAGGCTTTCTGTATGGTAAGCAGTAAGCGCTAGGCACAGAACAGCTGGCTAGCTTTGTATCAGACAGCGCTGTGTGTGTGTGTGTGTGTGTGTGTGTGTGTGTGTGTGTGTGTGTGTGTGTGTGTGTGAGAGAGAGAGAGAGTCACGCGGCACCATTGTTGTTCCAAGGCTCTGCTGCAATCTAACGGCTTCTTTAGTGTTTCATAATGATATCCTTTATTGTCTGAAAAAACTCCTACAAACAATTGAAATTGAAGGCAGTTTAATAACGGTTGTGGTTAGGTTCCTTTTCACAATAATGACTCAAGTCATGTTTTCCTCAGTTTGACATCGGCTTGTCACTTTTCCAGACCTGGGCCCGTATCCACAAAGCATCTCAAAAAAATCAACTCAGAAAAGTTTATCTCCGCTGGTAATCACAACCTTTTGGAGGTACCGCAAAGGAAAGATAGTGATGATGCTCATTGACATTGTTTTCGTGGTTGTCCGAAGCATGCACAGCTGGCGATGCCTCATCGCGGTTGGTTATGTAACTATACATGAAATGTTGCAATGTTAAAACGATTTATATAATTTTCACCTGACATGATCACTTTGCCTACTCTTAATTCTTGGCATGTTGGCATGCATACATTTTTTAAAATATTTGTAAACAATTCTGATGCTCCCGTTTTAACAACTCTAAATTGCTTTGGCACAGTTGGCATCAAATCACTTGCCGATAATGTTGTATAAAACATTTGAAAGGTCCATTTTCATTGAACACATTCAAAGTTAACGTGGGCCCTAGATGGCTTCGATTTACCGATTTTATAGGCATGCCCAATTAAGGCATATTTATAACAACATGATATTGCTCTCCAAAGGGATAACTTCGAATAACATGATTTAGGTTAATTAAATAATACAATAAAAAATACTATTATTTTTAGCCTGTGGTTATAAGTATTTGGGCATATCATGTGAAATAATTTTCAAAAGCTCCAGACATACTGTTGCATGTGGGTGTAGATTATTTATAGATGCTGTTGCATGTAGGTGTAGATTATTTATAGATTGATCATATAGTAATATCAAAACATTCATGACACGTGTGGCGCATGAACCACTGACTCAATGCCTTTTTCTATTATCAACATACTTGCACAACTCTTAACTGGTTAGGACAGCTCTTGATGTGTCCTAAAATATCTGTTTACTTAGTCGGATGACTAAAATGTTTCTTGCATAGCTTTTATTTTTTACATATAAGAGTAGGTGTAAAATGTCTCTATTCTCAGTACTTACGACCAATTTTAGACTCTGAGACGATTTATGGATACGGCCCCTGTCATTCTCATTCAGAAACTCCCTGTGTCAAACTCAGACTTCCTCTCTGCCCTTAAGATCTCCACTGTCAACTTCCTCTTCCCTGCATGACATCGGCACAGCTCCACACAGTTTCACACCCTCAAATCCTCTCCTCTGGCTGAGTTTCTGGCTGACGGGGCCTGTCCTCACCTCTGCTTTCATCCACTCGGCATGCTCTGCTTTCCTGTCTCAGAGAACTGAGTACAGTGTGACTGACTGCCCTTTCCTGTCTTCCATCTCCACCCCTGCATTATGTCTCTCTCGCTCCTCTCACTTTCTCATTTCTCCTCCCCATCAGAGAGCTCCTCACAGTTTCCCGGTGAACATGAAACTGGAGACGGTGGATAGGAGGAACCCCATGCTGGTCCGTGTGGCCACCGTCTCAGACACTGAAGACTACAGGGTCAAGGTGAGGGGGAGGAAGGTGAAGAGGTGGGGTAAGAGAGGACGATGTAGTGAGAGGAGAAGGGTTGATAGTGAACCAAATTAAAGGATGATTGCGGGGGTGAGGGGATGAGAAGAGGGCATGTGGAAAGCAGTAAGGGATTGGGGGTGAGGAGGCCTGCTGAGTGACATGGCAGATGAAGCTGAGCTGGCAGCTCCTACACCACATCTGTTCAAGACTGTGTCTCTGTGAAATGAGCAGGCTGGAGAGTCTGCAGAAGCCACTTGGTGGTGCTGCTCTTGTTAAACCACTAACAAGCCTTGTACTGAGACTTGGTAGTGTGTGTGCCAGGGCGCATGCCCTGTGTGTGTTTGTGCTGCATGCCAATGAGTTTGCGCACATGCCTGATGCGTGTATTGGGTGTTTATACAGTTGATGATTGACAGAGCAGAGTGTCTTATTTCTCACCATATTTGTCCTATCGCGTCACATCCGTCTTCACCGGAACCCTCTCGGCATCCATTCGTGGTTAGTGCTACATTAGACATACAAGGATTTCTTTGTATAGCACACAGGGGTCAAGCCTGCTAACTTCCCTGGTGGAACACTATAGCGCCACTGAACCATGGTTATGAGCTGCAGCTTGTCAGTACTATAGCGCCACTGAACCATGGTTATGAGCTGCAGCTTGTCAGTACTATACCATCACTGAACCATGGTTATGAGCTGCAGCTTGTCAGTACTATAGCACCACTGAACCATGGTTATGAGCTGCAGCTTGTCAGTACTATAGCACCACTGAACCATGGTTATGAGCTGCAGCTTGTCAGTACTATACCACTGAACCATGGTTATGAGCTGCAGCTTGTCAGTACCATACCATCACTGAACCATGGTTATGAGCTGCAGCTTGTCAGTACTATACCATCACTGAACCATGGTTATGAGCTGCAGCTTGTCAGTACTATAGCACCACTGAACCATGGTTATGAGCTGCAGCTTGTCAGTACTATAGCGCCACTAAACCATGGTTATGAGCTGCAGCTTGTCAGTACTATAGCGCCACTGAACCATGGTTATGAGCTGCAGCTTGTCAGTACCATACCATCACTGAACCATGGTTATGAGCTGCAGCTTAGCTTGTCAGTACTATAGCACTACTGAACCATGGTAATGAGCTGCAGCTTGTCAGTACCATACCATCACTGAACCATGGTTATGAGCTGCAGCTTGTCAGTACCATACCATCACTGAACCATGGTTATGAGCTGCAGCTTGTCAGTACTATAGCGCCACTGAACCATGGTTATGAGCTGCAGCTTAGCTTGTCAGTACTATAGCACCACTGAACCATGGTTATGAGCTGCAGCTTGTCAGTACCATACCATCACTGAACCATGGTTATGAGCTGCAGCTTGTCAGTACCATACCATCACTGAACCATGGTTATGAGCTGCAGCTTGTCAGTACTATACCATCACTGAACCATGGTTATGAGCTGCAGCTTGTCAGTACCATACCATCACTGAACCATGGTTATGAGCTGCAGCTTGTCAGTACTATACCATCACTGAACCATGGTTATGAGCTGCAGCTTGTCAGCTGACAAGTCATCATGGTTTTAATAGATTTGGAAACAAATCTAAAAACACGGCTAGTTTTGAGAGGCATCAGTCGAAGTGGTGGTGGTGTTAGTATAAATTAGGATTTTGGTGGAAACTTTAATATTGCACTGAAAGTAGCACTATGAGAACCCTTGCCCGCTAATGAGGAAGATTCATTGATTATCTTTAAGCAGCATGATGAATAATTCATGCATCTTGAAATAATGAGGTGTAATCAAGGCCCTATTTCATAAACTTCAGTCTTATCTAACTTTGCTGTTTGAAGTATAGGCACCTGAGTTGCCTAACCCGTTCACAGGATTGGTTAACTCTTCAGGTTCCTAGGGTCTCCACCGACCTAGGTAGATCTGCTTTTAGTTTTAATGCACCGTATTGCTGGAACAAAATAAGTTTCATCTGGATGTTCGTGCCGTTCTGGCAATGTAAAGTATTGATTGGGGACTTTCTTGTGGAGAAATGTAACCGGCTGATTTGTGATGATTTCGTATAAGGAAATCAGTCAAAGGTGCGGCCATGGGAGTGCATAAGCCCAACCACTTGGGAGACCTGCCCACCAACTGGGGAGCAAGGCCCAGCCAATCAGAATACAGACATAAATACTCCTCAGTTTCATCAGCTGTCCGGGTGGCTGGTCTCAGACAATCCTGCAGGTGAAGAACCTGGATGTGGAGGTCCTGGACTGGCTTTTTTACATGTGGTCTGCGGTTGTGAAGCTGGCTGGACGTAATTCTCTAAAATGATGTTGGAGGTGTCTTATGTTAGAGAACATTCAATTCATTCAATTCAAGTGGCCTTTTATTGTCCGCAGCACAAGGTGCACCTGCGTAATGATCATGCTGTTTAATCAGCTTCTTGGTATGTCACACCTGTCAGGTGGCTGGATTATCTTGGCAAATGAGAAATGCTCACTGGCAGGTATGTAAACAAATTTGTGGCTAAAATTTGAGAGAAATACGTTTTTGTGCGTATGGAACATTTCTGGGATTTTTTATTTTATCTCATGAAACATGGGACCAACACTTTACATGTTGCATTTAATATTTTTGTTCAGTATAGTTTGCGTATAATGTTTGTTTATGTTGGAGATAGATATATATATATATATATATCTCTATCTCCATCTCTCTAAAAACAAGTCCCTCACCGTTGCCGCCTGCTATAGACCACCCTCTGCCCCCAGCTGTGCTCTGGACACCATATGTGAACTGATTTTCCCCCATCTATCTTCAGAGCTCGTGCTGCTAGGCAACCTAAACTGGAACATGCTTAACACCCCAGCCATCCTACAATCTAAGCTTGATGCCCTCAATCTCACACAAATTATCAATGAACCTACCAGGTACCACCCCAAAGCCGTAAACACGGACACCCTCATAAATATCATCCTAACCAACTTGCCCTCTAAATACACCTCTGCTGTTTTCAACCAAGATCTCAGCGATCACTGCCTCATTGCCTGCATCCGTTATGGGTCAGCGGTCAAACAACCTCCACTCATCACTGTCAAACACTCCCTGAAACACTTCAGCGAGCAGGCCTTTCTAATCGACCTGGCCGGGGTATCCTGGAAGGATATTGATCTCATCCCGTCAGTAGAGGATGCCTGGTTATTGTTTTTAAATGCCTTCCTCACCATCTTAAATAAGCATGCCCCATTCAAGACATTTAGAACCAGGAACAGATATAGCCCTTGGCTCTCTCCAGATCTGACTGCCCTTAACCAACACAAAAACATCCTATGGCATTCTGCATTAGCATTGAACAGCCCCCGTGATATGCAACTTTTCAGGGAAGCTAGAAAGCAAAATACACAGGCAGTTAGAAAAGCCAAGGCTAGCTTTTTCAAGCAGAAATGTGCTTCCTGCAACACTAACTCAAAAAAGTTCTGGGACACTAAAGTCCATGGAGAATAAGAACACCTCCTCCCAGCTGCTCACTGCACTGAGCATAGGAAACACTGTCACCACCGATAAATCCACTATAATTGATCATTTCAATAAGCATTTTTCTACAGCTGGCCATGCTTACCACCTGGCTACCCCTACCCCGGTCAACAGCACTGCACCCCCCACAGCAACTCGCCCAAGCCTTCCCCATTTCTCCTTCTCCCAAATCCAATCAGTTGATGTTCTGAAAGAGCTGCAAAATCTGGACCCCTACAAATCAGCCGGGCTAGACAATCTGGACCCTTTCTTTCTAAAATTATCTGTCAAAATTATTGCAACTCCTATTACTAGCCTGTTCAACCGGTCTTTCATGTCGTCTGAGATTCCCCAAAATTGGAAAGCAGCTGCGATCATCCCCCTCTTCAAAGGGGGGGGCACTATTGACCCAAACTGCTACAGACCTATATCTATCCTACCCTGCCTTTCTAAGGTTTTCAAAAGCCAAGTCAACAAACAGATTACCAACCATTTCGAATCCCACCATACCTTCTCCGCGATGCAATCTGGTTTCAGAGCTGGTCAGGGATGCACCTCAATGACGCTCAAGGTCCTAAACGATATCATAACCTCCATCGATAAGAAACAATACTGTGCAGCCGTATTCATTGACCTGGCCAAGGCTTTCGACTCTGTCAATCACCACATCCTCATCGGCAGACTCGATAGCCTTGGTTTCTCAAATGATTGCCTCGCCTGGTTCACCAACTACTTCTCTGATAGAGTTCAGTGTGTCAAATCGGAGGGCCTGTTGTCCGAGCTTCTGGCCGTCTCTATGGGGGTGCCAGAGGGTTCAATTCTTGGATCGACTCTCTTCTCTGTATACATCAATGATGTCGCTCTTGTTGCTGGTGAGTCTCTGATCCACCTCTACGCAGACGACACCATTCTGTATACTTCTGGCCCTTCTTTGGACACTGTGTTAACAACCCTCCAGACGAGCTTCAATGGCATACAACTCTCCTTCCGTGGCCTCCAATTGCTCTTAAATACAAGTAAAACTAAATGCATGCTCTTCAACCGATCGCTGCCTGCCCGTCCAACATCACTACACTGGACGGTACTGACTTAGAATATGTGGACAACTACAAATACCGAGGTGTCTGGTTAGACTGTAAACTCTCCTTCCAGACTCACATCCAACATCTCCAATCCAAAGTTAAATCTAGAATTGGCTTCCTATTTCGCAACAAAGCATCCTTCACTCATGCTGCCAAACATACCCTTGTAAAACTGACCATCCTACCGATCCTCGACTTCGGCGATGTCATTTACAAAATAGCCTCCAATACCCTACTCAATAAATTGGATGCAGTCTATCACAGTGCCATCCGTTTTGTCACCAAAGCCCCTTACACTACCCACCACTGCGACCTGTATGCTCTCGTTGGCTGGCCCTCGCTTCATACTCGTCGCCAAACCCACTGGCCCCAGATCATCTACAAGACCCTGCTAGGTAAAGTCCCCCCTTATCTCAGCTCGCTGGTCACCATAGCAGCACCCACCTGTAGCACTCGCTCCAGCAGGTATATCTCTCTGCTCACCCCCAAAACCAATTCTTCCTTTGGCCGCCTCTCCTTCCAGTTCTCTGCTGCCAATGACTGGAACGAACTACAAAAATCTCTGAAACTGGAAACACTTATCTCCCTCACTAGCTTTAAGCACCAGTTGTCAGAGCAGCTCACAGATTACTGCACCTGTACATAGCCCATCTATAATTTAGCCCAAACAACTACCTCTTCCCCTACTGTATTTATTTATCTATTTTTCTCCTTTGCACCCAATTATCTCTCTACTTCGCACATTCTTCCACTGCAAATCTACCATTCCAGTGTTTTACTTGCTATATTGTATTTACTTTACTTTTACTACTTTTTTTTGCCTTTACCTCCCTTATCTCACGTCATTTGCTCACATTGTATATAGACTTATTTTTCTACTGTATTATTGACTTTGTTTGTTTTACTCCATGTGTAACTCTGTTGTTGTATGTGTCGAACTGCTTTGCATTATCTTGGCCAGGTCGCAATTGTAAATGAGAACTTGTTCTCAACTTGCCTACCTGGTTAAATAAAGCTGAAAAAAATAATATATATATATATATATATATATATATATATATACACACACACACACACAGGGCACATTTGTAAAAGAGACCTATGTCACAATATGTCTTCCCTGTTCAAATAAAGGTTAAATAAATAAATAAATAAAAATAATCAGATCTACAATGCATTCCATTGTAGTTTCAAAGAGTCCTCTACTAGGAGCAGGTACTGTATTTTGAACCAGCTATCTATGATCATTAAACTTGGTGTTCTAAAATTTGTTTACTTCGGTCTTTAAATATTTCAAGTTTATTCAATACAAATGTCATTTTACTCTACATGATCACAGCACACTTTATGAAGAACAATGATATACTAATGTGGTTGTTTCTTATTTCTCTCTGTGTGTATCAATTTCTCTCTTTCTCTCTGTCTTTGTGTCTGTGTCTCGCTCTCTCTGTGTGTGTGTGTGTGGTGTGTGTCTCTCTGTATCAATCAGATCCATTTTGATGGCTGGCATGAGAAGTTTGACTTCTGGGTGGACTCTGACCTGCCGGACCTTCACCCTGTGGGCTGGTGTGCCCGGACAGGTCACCCCCTGGAACCCCCCCTCTGTGAGTTCACAACCCCTTTGTGTGTGTGTGTGTGCGCGTCAGTGCATGTATGAGCTTGTGTTTCTCTGTGTGTGTTTCTCTGTGTGTGTGTCTCTGTGTGTGTGCGCGTCAGTGCATGTATGAGCTTGTGTTTTTCTCTGTGTGTGTGTGTGTGCGCACATCTGCGAGTGTGCGCTCTTCACCAACCACCACCTCCCAACACCCTCACCTACACACAAACCAGTAGACTCCATTCTTCTCAAGGACCATTCCATAGCCCATATTGACCCTGTCCCTTTCAGAGGTAAATCTCACTGACATTAGAGCACAGCTGATAGAATGGTGCAAAGTATTTTCTATGGCACAGGGATTTGTAGTGCGCTCTAAATCTTCATATACAGCCCCAAAACAAACTTTTTTTCCATTTCCAAGTAGTCCTTCGTTGTGATTGACAGGTTGCCACAGTGCATGAAATGTCTTGACCTTGAAAATGTCTTGATCTTCAAAGAATGCCATCTGTTTTTCTCTTTCAATGTTGGCCGTGATTTAGTTTTTCTTGACGTTTTACCGCTGACCAATTGTTTTTAGGGGTAGAATATAAATGGCTGCAACGGAAAACAAGTTTAGAAATAAGAAACACAAGTCTAATCTTATTCCAAGTGGAGGACTCATCTCCTTCAGAGACTGTAACAAATCACTTCACTTCCCCTTTGGGTTAACACGTCTGGGACGACCAATGAAATGTGTCTGTGTGTGCATGAGTATGTCGGGGAGAAAGAAGTAGTTTAATCTTGGCAACAGCAATACAGGCCATAAACCTGACTTGAATACCGTAGATCTTATTTTGGTTTGTGGTAGAAATTTGGTGGGTGATGTATTATGGCAAAATACATTTTGGATGTCACTCTAGAGGTCTTAATCTCTTCATTTTGGAAATCTACCACATAAGCAAAGCCTTAAGGGCTATTTGTCTACCCTGAAACACGAAATATGTATTGGTATGTATTGGTCTACCCCAGTTAACCCTGTGTAAGGCCTTTTCCAATCATTGTAACTCAGTTTTAGTTCCTCATCACGCATGGGTTACATATACCACTGATACCTGTACCACTGACTGCAGTTGCTGATACAAGTTAACCTACTACTTGCCTATTGGCTAAATCAAACAATGAAAATGTATTATGAAGCCAAGATCAATGATAGAACGAATTATGGAAAAAAAAACTTTAGACTACTTTTAAATTAAATTATTGGCAGAAAGACAATTTTAAACTCCATCTTTCATTGAATCAGATGGCTTATTCATCACACAACCATTTGATGTTGCAAATTATTTTAATGATTACTTCATTGGCGAAATGGGCAAACTTAGGCAGGAAATGGACAGTGAGCTATCGTATTCATGCATAAAATAACTAATGATGGGGGAAAAAAAGCACTAAGTTAGAATTTTGTAAAGTTGGTGTGGGAGAGGTGGAATGATTATTGTTATTGATCAATAATGACAAACCTCCTGGCATTGACAACTTAGATGGAAAGCTACTGAAGATGGTTGCTGACTCTAAAGCCAAAGCAAACTGTTAGATATAATGGTGTTTTACCAAATACAATGCTATTTCTCTGTAAACAAATTGACAACAGACTTTCAGCGTGCTTATAGAGAAGGGCAGTCAACATGTACTGCACTGACACAAATGACTGATGATTGGTTGAAGGAAATTGATAATAAGAAGATTGTGGGAGCTGTACTGTTAGATTTCAGTGCAGCCTTTTAAATGATTGACCATAACCTGTTGTTGATAAAACGTATGTGTTATGGCTTTTCAACTTCTGCCATATCGTGGATTCAGAGCTATCTATCTTTCTTTAATGGAAGCTTCTCTAATGTCAAAAATGTGAAGTGTGGTATACCGCAGGATAGCGCTCTAGGCCCTCTTTTCTATTTTGACCAATGACAGGCAACTGGCATTAAACAAAGCCTGTGTATCCATTTATGCTGATGATTCAACCATATACCTGTCAGCATCCACAGCTAATGATGTCACTGAAACCCTTAACAAAGAGTTCCAGTCAGTTTTGGAATGGGTGGCCAGTAATCAAACTGGTCCTGAACATCTCTAAAACTAAGAGCATTGTATTTGGTGCAAATCATTCCCTAAGTTCTGGACCTCAGCTGAATCTGGTAATGAATGGTGTGGCTGTTGAACAAGTTGAGGGGACTAAATGACTTGGCGTTACCTTAGATTGTGAACTGTCATGGTCAAAACTTATAGATTCAGTGGTTGTAAAGCTGGGGAGAGGTCTGTCTGTAATAAAGAGATGTTCTACTTTTATGACACCACACTCCAAAAATCAAGTCCTGCAGGGTCTAGTTTTGTCATATTTTGATTATTGTCCAGCCATGTGGTCAAGTGCTGCAAAGAAAGACCTAGTGAGCTGCAGCTGGCCCAGAACAGTGCGGCACATCTTGCTCTTCATTGTAATCAGAGGGCTAATACAGATTCTTTGCCAGTCTCTCTTGGCTAAGAGTTGAGTAGAGACTGACCGCATCACTTCTTCTTTAATATCAGACACATGAATGTGTTAAATTCCAACTTACGCACAGATCTGACATTTTCACACTTACCCAACCAGACATACCACCAGGGGTCTTTTCACAGTCCCCAAATTCAGAACAAATTCAAGAAAATGTACAGTATTATATAGAGCCATTATTGCATCAAACTCCCTTCCATTTCATATTGCTCAAATGAACAGCAGACCTGGTTTAAAAACAGATAAAGCAACACCTCACTGCACAACGCCTCTCCCCTGTTTGACCTATATAGTTTGTGTATATGTATTGATATGTAGGCTACGTGTGCCGTTTTTTAAAATGTACAGTGTCGTTCTGTCCTTGAGCTGTTCTTGTTTATTAATGTTGTCATGTTTTGTGTTGACCCTAGAAAGAGTAGCTGCTGCTTTCACAACAGTTAATGGGGATCCTAAGAAAATACCAAACACAAAAAACAATTGAGCATTATCCTCAAATGAAGCAAGGCTTGTGATTGTTGGTTTTGTTTTCGTCCCCATGCAGCACATGCAGGATCTTCTGACCTTAAGAGCTCCGTGACCCAGGGAGTGTGTCCCACCCCGGGCTGCAGGGGCGTGGGCCACATCAAAGGGGCCAAATACACAGGACACCACAGGTAAGACAACCGTTGATGACAACACTGTCTGACACTATGGCCCGGTCCAGTAACAACCCTAATCTCTAAAGCACTTCACGGAGATCTGAAAGGATTGAAAGGGATGAGCAATGTGTTATTAGCACCACCTTGCTCTCTGAAAGCAGGATTCTACACTGACTTTTTACACTGGTGGCATTGGTGTTACCAACTGTTTCAGTTTGTGGCACCAGCACATGATTTGGTCGCCCAAAAATATATATATTTTTTATAATTGATAATGGCCCTGCCTATGTCCCGTAATGTGCCTGCATTTCATAAAGAACCAGGCAAATAATAACTACCCATCTTTTAAATTAGCAAGCCCTTGTGTTGTTACATTGATTTAGATATAGTTACTGGAACAGCAAAGAAAATAGACTGTTAAAATAATACCAAAATGATATCACGGAGAAAAAAGAAACGGGGAGGACTGATTTCCCCCAGTTAAAGTTTTCACTCTCAATCACTTTTTTTAATAGAAAAACAAACTAATTGTGATGTTTTAAGTCCACAACAAAGCTTATTTACAGTTGTAAATATGTACCATATATATTATTGTCCCATTCACTCCTCTTGACCTGCACTGGAGCTCGTACCTTAAGAATTTCACTGTACTCCGCAACTACATCTGTGACCCTGTGCATGTGACTAATAAATACTCTAAACTAAACCACGTCAGGGGACCATTTTTGGGGGTGTGGGATAATTTTGAGAAATGTATTTTACCCTTGTAATTCCGGTGCGCACCGGACAGACAGTTGTTTGGTTAGCGGTGTTTCTGTAGCGTACTTGTGATGGAGTTTTCCAAAAAACTGGAGGGAAGCAAATAATCATGTTTCTGCCAGGTAGGTATAGGCCACTTTGTAGTTACCTTTTCATTACCTTTCCATCTACCCTAAAATGGTTAGTCTATCATTAGCATCGCTAACGGCTACACAAAGTGATAGACATGCAGTTGAAGTCGGAAGTTTACATACACCTTAGCCAAATACATTTAAACTCAGTTTTTCACTATTCCAGACTATTCCTGACATTTAATCCTAGTAACAATTCCCTGTCTTAAGTCAGTTAGGATCACCACTTTATTTTAAGAATGTGAAATGTCAGAATAATAGTCGAGTGTGATTGATTTATTTCAGCTTTTGGGTCAGAAGTTTACATACATACACTCAATTAGTATTTGGTAGAATTGCCTTTAAATTGTTTCACTTGGGTCAAATGTTTCAGGTAGCCTTCCACAAGCTTCTCGCAATAAGTTGGGTGAATTTTGGCCCATTCCTCCTGACAGAGCTGGTTTGTGACCAAGATTTAAATTCCTGACTTATGTCTTGAGATGTTGCTTCAATATATCCACATAATTTCCCTTCCACATGATGCCATCTACTTTGTGAAGTGCATCAGTCCCTCCTGCAGCAAAGCACCCCCACAACATGATGCTGCCACCCCAGTGCTTCACGGTTGCGATGGTGTTCTTCGGCTTGCAAGTCTACCCCTTTTTCCTCCTATCATAATGGTCATTATGGCTAAACAGTTATATTTTTGTTTCATCAGACCAGAGGACATTTCTCCAAAATGTACAATCTTTGTCCCCATGTGCAGTTGCTAACCGTAGTCTGTCTTTTATGGCGGTTTTGAAGCAGTGACTTCTTCCTTGCTGAGCGGCCTTTCAGGTTATGTTTTACAGGACTCGTTTTACTGTGGATATAGATACTGTTGTACCTGTTTTCCACCAGCATATTCACAAGGTCATTTGCTGCTGTTCTGGGATTGATTTGCTCTTTTCGCACCAAATTCTCTCTAGGAGACAGAACGCGTCTCCTTCCTGAGCGATATGACGTCTGCGTGGTCCCACGGTATTTATACGTGCGTACTATTGTTTGTACAGATGAACGTTGTACCTTCAGGCATTTGGAAATTGCTCCCAAGGATGAACCAGACTTGTGGAGGTCTACAATTGTTTTTCTGAGGTCTTGACAGATTTCTTTTGATTTTCACATGATGTCAAGCAAAGAGGCACTGAGTTTGAAGGTAGGCCTTGAAATGCATCCACAGGTACACCTCCAATTGAGCACTTGATTTGCTTTCCGGGACCGCCGGGAAAGTGGGTTTGTACCTTCAGAATGGGAACAATTCACCTACTTAGCGAGCAGGGCAGCTGAAACGGGTGCACCTACCACCAACAGCACGAGATGAATAAAAACAAATAGAAACGCAAGGCTTTATAGTTGTTGTTTTTGATCAACCGGTTGACCACTGCCCTAGATTGAAAATATAATTATTACCACTGGCCTAAGCTGCCCACTGACGGGGATGATTGACTGGCCTGGAGAGTTTCCTTAAACCTCTCCTGTCTTGAGTCCAGGGGAATTCCCGGGCTGTATTAGTTTCCTTAAACCTCTCCTGTCTTGGGCCATATTTGCCTCTACAGAAAGTTGGTTTATTTTGGTTAATTACATTTTACTGCTTTTAAATAAATCATGATGGTAAAAATTTAAAATAAGGTTATTGTGAACTAAAAATGCAACTGTTTTGGTTGCAGTATCGAACCCCTGATAGGCTTGAAGGACGTTCAGCATATTGCTTATACCTATCAAATCCTTTCTGGTATAGCTAAGGATGGTTTGGGCCAGACCTACACCCAGCTTGGCTTTCCTGATAGAATGTCACCATTGTTTAGGGGCATCATTTATTTTTGCTCAATTTGCTGTTTGTTCCATTGATCCAGATTAGGAAGGGATAATACCTCAAATGAAGGTATTATCCACCAGCAGCTGGGGTTGGCAAGGTGAGACTTGCACGCTGTTGTCATTGGGTAATAGATAAGCTGCCGGTTGGTTGGCTCCATGCAACAACAGTGAGGTTGTAGGAGTGCCTCCACAAAGGGGAGGCTGATGAAGCCTGGGGAAGCCAACCCTGTAGCCTACCCTCCTCACTGTCTCTCTCGCTGTCTCTCTCTCATTGAGCATCTGTCTGAGGATTCCGCTCCACACTGTAGCCTACCCTTCTCTCTTGTGTCTCTCTCCCTCATCTCTCTCTCTCTCTCTCTCTCTCTCTCTCTCTCTCTCTCTCTCTCTCTCTCTCTCTCTCTCTCTCTCTCTCTCTCTCTCTCTCTCTCTCTCTCTCCCTCTCCCTCTCCCTCTCCCTCTCCCTCTCCCTCTCCCTCTCCCCTGAGCATCTGTCTGAGGATTCAACTCGCCCTCTGCTATTTTTGTACCACACCTTTTCCAAGGATGTAATCAACGCTGAATGTAATGAGACCATGCATATTCTTCTGTCCCCGGCCCTCTCCACTTGTGGGATCCTCCTGAAAGACCAATGATTACAATGGCTCCTGACCGACTCCTCATCCGCAGTACCATTCTACGTATAAGCCCTGCTGCTGCAGAAAAAAATAAATCCACCACGTTTTAGAAAACCCGTCTCGAACCCAACCTCATTAGCAACTAATTTGCATTCTAAATGCATGCATTAAAATGAAGTAGAAATGTAATCGCCTCTTCTGTTATGACAGACTTAAATATGTTTCTCTCTGAAAGGTTGAGGTTCTCTTCAGAGTAGTTCTCCCTATTGTCTTTATGATTTAACAAAAAAAAGTAAACAAGACACTCACTCACTCCCATAGAAGTGTATTCCGTCATTTCTGCAGTTGTAACGGTTTTCTTCCATGGGAAGGAGAGGAGGACCAAAATGCAGCGTGGTTCGTGTTCAACATGTTTAATAAAAGACGATAACGTGAACAACTACACAAATACAAAATAACAAACGTCCCGAAACAGTCCTATCTAGTGCAGAGAACACAAAGACAGGAAACAACCACCCACAAACCCCAACACAAAACAAGCTACCTAAAGATGGTTCCCAATCAGAGCCAATGACTAACACCTGCCTCTGATTGAGAACCATATCAGGCCATACATAGAAACGGACAAACTAGACACACAACATAGAATGCCCCCCCCAGCTCACGTCCTGACCAACACTAAAACAAGGAAAACACAAAAGCAGTACATGGAAGCTACTGTATTTAATACCCCCGCATGGCAGTACGCTCCAGAAGCCTTAATCTTTTTTTTTTTTTACCCCGTTTTCTCCCCAATTTCGTGGTGCCCAATTGTTTAGTAGCTACTATCTTGTCTCATCACTACAACTCCCGTACGGGCTCGGGAGAGACGAAGGTTGAAAGTCATGCGTCCTCCGATACACAACCCAACCAAGCCGCACTGCTTCTTAACACAGCACGCATCCAAACCGGAAGCCAGCCACACCAATGTGTTGGAGGAAACCTTGGTTAGCGCGCACTGCGCCCGGCCCGCCACAGGAGTCGCTGGTGCGCGATGAGACAAGGTTATCCCTACCGGCCAACCCCTCCCTAACCCGGTCGACGCTAGGCCAATTGTGCGTCGCCCCACGGACCTCCCAGTCGCGGCTGGTTACGACAGAGCCTGGGCGCGAACCCAGAGTCTCTGGTGGCACAGCTTAACCACTGCGCCTTAACCTTAATCATTTTGATGAAAAGTGTTATTTTTATTACCCGAGCCGTTATTGGTGAAGAGGTAATCTAATCTTGGTGTGAAGTTTGGTATTTCCTTGGAGATTACCTGATGAGGTAGCCGGAGTTCATGTACTGTTTGAGCGAGCAGTTATGCAATCTCATTACCCCACGTGAATATTTATAAAATGGTGCATTTACTTGGAAGAAAAAAATTATTATAATAAAACTTGTATGCATTGAGGGACCTTTGACCTTTTTATACATTATATTGGTTATTTGACATTTTGACCTTAAAGGGTCAGCTTATGACCCCGCACAAAAACTAGTCATGTCGATTTCCATCGAGATCACCTTGAGATAACGTGATTGGAAAGGGCCCGCTCTTTTCCTGAATTTCAGAACAATCCAGCACGACCCTTTCCTCAAATTGACCTTATCTTATCTTTATCTGCATTGGAGGAAAGGACACAGAGTATGGTGACAGACCCATCTCCTTCTTCTCAATGCTCACTTCTGCTGCTGCAGTCTATTTCTGAGCTCCTCCTGCTTCAGTTGCTAGTGGTTCTGCTGTCCCATCATGCATCATTCCATTTTAATGAACACAAGCATTGTGGATTTCCACAGCGGGAGTCAACATAAATTGTCTCGTCCCGGGCTTAAAGTCTCCAGTCTGCAGAAGGCTCAGTTCCAATACCCTTATCAAAAATTTACATAACTGTGTTTCTCCTTGGTCCGCGCTACGGTTTAGTTGGTCCCAAGGCGGAAGAGGGGGATAGTTGTGTGTGCGTGTGAAGTTATGGCAGCAGATACCTGTGTGTGTGTGTGTGAGGAGAAACGCATTGTGTTAGCAGCTCAGCAGTAAACGCATAATAACTTGATTAATTACTATATCTGTAAGTACGTAAATAACAAAAACCGATTTGGCCGTTGTGTATCTTTCTCGGTCCAACATTTTCTAGATTTACCCCAGTATCCTTCCAACAGGGTTCTCTCTCGCTCTCTCTCTCTCGCTCTCTCTCGCTCTCTCTCGCGCTCTCTCGCGCTCTCTCGCTCGCTCTCTCTCGCTCTCTCGCTCTCTCTCGCTCTCACTCTTTCTCTCTCTCTCTCTCGCTCTCCTGCTCGTAAGTCTTCTTATCTACTCCTGTTTCCAGTGGAATTTCGTCAAATTCATGGCCAGACTTGAGATGCGTAAAGGGAGCATATGGATTGTAGTGGAGCGTGAAGACTGTATGATGGGGTTAGAGGAACTCCTCTTCGTCGTCTGACCTCTCACTCCTATGCCCTGAAACTAGCTGTACGTACCAGTCTTTCCTCTACCATTTTATATAGGCGGTGAGGCCTCCCACTTAGCTCTGTTGGCCCCCTAAGCTGACAGAGTGCGGCCACTTGGTTGACAGTTGTCATGTCAAAGCACGCCTGGATATGTTGCTTTGGGGATGTCCTCCCTTGAAAGTAATAATGCGGAAAACAAACGAGAGCAGTTGGCCCTCACCCCAGTGACTTGCTTCAGTTGCTTGCTGTGACACTTTTGGGGACCCCTCTTCCACTCGTTACTGTCTTTTGTCGGTCATGGTTGGCCAGCTTTTCAGCCATAAGAATGTGAGAGTTGCCAGCTGTATCTGTAGATCTATACTCTCCCACTGTTCGTCAAGGCCTTAAATGGAAAATTCAGGATTTTGGCAATGAGGCCCCTTTGTCTACTTCCCCAGAGATGAACCCATGGATGTCACTTGTATGTCTCTGCCTGCAGTTTGAAGGAGGTTGTTAACTAGCGTTAGCGCAATTGCTAACTATTGCTAGCAGATACCATAGACTTTCAGTCATTGCACTAACGCTAGTTAGCATTGGCTCATACTGGACGCAGAGACATAAAAACGCCCAAATCCCAAAGTATCCCTTTAAAAGATAAGTACAGCTTCAACTTGAAAGAAGTGGAGTCTGCTAATTCTGCAGATGGGGCTGCAGGTCTCTTCGGATCTGTGTGGAAAGGTAAGAGATGCTACACATCTCTGTTTATAAGGGCAGTATATTTTAGGTATTACTCAGTCTTTCATCACCAATGTTCTCTTAGTCAGTCATGGGGTGTGTGTGTGTGTATATATTACGAGAACAGCGTCACCTTCCCAGCCAGCCAGATGGAGTTGCATCCCCAGATGTGAATGCGTTAAGTCCCCAAAATAAAGAGTTTCTCAGTTCTCTCCTGTCAATGACACAGCATCAAGCTAATTAGTATCAGAACCCTCAGAGGTATTAGACAAATATCAATGGAAAAACATTGAAGAGCTTTGTGCTCTCTCTCTCTCTCTCTGTATCTCTGTCTCCCTCTCTATCTATCTTTCACTCCATTTCATACTTCATTTGCTGCATTCTCTCATTTCTTCATCGCATTTTTTGGCCTCTTCATTGTGGTTTGTAATGTATTTTTCATGTTTATTTCAAGGTTTGTCTTCTTGCTGTTTTGTGGAACGTTGTTGCCGCTTGAGTCACGGTCTAAAGTGGAAATTCACTGAACTAAAATAAGTATGGGAGGGAGGGGAGAGGAATAGGGGGGAGCGGGAGGGAGGGGTGAGGAAGAGGTGTGAGTGGGAGAGGAAGAGAGCGGGGAAAGGAGTTGAATCCTCAGACATACAGAGCTAGCCTCGGAATTTCTAAACTAGTGATTTGCTGCAGAAAATGTGCTCTAGCCCAGCGAAGCCTAGAGATTCATATAATTAAATACTTTGAACAGCCACACAATAGCAATATGTCTCTACTCTTTACTGTTTCTGATGGCCTGGAACTCGGCACCACACGCTGAGCAGTTTTTACACTGGTTTTCTCCGCATCGTAATTTTGAAGGGCCGGTTTGACAAATACGCTGTGACAGACTGGGCCAAACGTGTCCTGCTGCTGCTCCCTGTGCTAGCCGACTGAGAAGTGCGTGAGCTTGACGCCCTTTCTTTTCTCTCTCGCTCTTTCTCTTCCTGGCTCAATCTTTCTGTCTACTTTTCTCTGTCTCTGTCACTCTCTCTCTCTCTTTCTCTCTCTCACCCCTCCCTCCTCCTCTCCTCTCCACAGTGCCTTTGGCTGTCCCTACTCTGACATCAACATGAAGAAGGAGGCCGTGCTGCCCGACCGCCTGGGCGGCGAGAAGCAGATCACCTTTGTCCCTGTGCACTTTGTCCAGAAGACCAAGAGGCTGTGCACCGCCGATGATCAGGAGGAAGCCACGCCACCCCAGGATGTTCCCATGGAGACCAGGTGAGGGGGTGTGATGTCATTGTGATGACGCGTCAGGGTGGCCAGCTGGCCCTGTTTGAAACGGGTTAAAATTCTTCCTTCCATCCTCACTAATGAAAGCTTTCACCCAGCCTGACATGTCAGATATAAGCGACGAGTGTAGGAGGAAGGGATGCATTTTTAGTCTTTAAACACTGTGCCGGTGTCGCCACCCAACTGAGATTTTTAATTGAAACTGCCTACAGCCTTGGAAGGAGGGAAGACTTGGCTAAATGAAATCCAATGTAATTTAACCATTGTCTCACATTCCACTGAAGGAACCTGATTCTGTTCTAATCTAGCAAAGGAGCAGCTGTCATGACATTTTTAAGGCTTTATCTAAAAGGCATAAGAGAGGACCGCACGCCACTCTCTGCAAATTCCAAGGTGACAATGTTTCCGTCCAGCGATGGAGTCGGAGACGAGGCAGATCACGTGTTGTTGACTTCTCTGTCAGATACGTTTTTAAGGGCGGTGAATTGCATTTTCCCACCGTGTCCACAGCAGATACATAAGTGTTTAGAATCAGAAGTGTTTGGTTAAACGCCGACTCAGCACCGCTGATCGGCTTGGTTTACACGCTGCTCAGAGGGATTTTCTGCAATTGCAGTGGGTCTGCTCCATCCGTCTAGGCCCGGTCGGGCTGTGGATGGCTAGCCTGCCAGAGTTTACAGTAGGAAGCTTTTCAAGTCTAATAGCCTAACGGGAGCCGAGCCGTGATGGACAGTTTTAATATAAAACAAACTTGATTATCAACTCCGAGGCGTCTTTAATGTTTCGGATGTAATGTCAGATTAAAATTTCATTTGTCGGGCTGTTTAGAGAAGCTAATTAAAGTAATGCTGTGTTTGTGATATGATTTGGAATGGTGTCAAGTTGTGGTACCTGCCAAAGACTGTAAGAGTAGGCTGTACTAGTGGTTACATTCAAGGTCAGCATTTGTTTTAGTGATTATAGATCGCTTACAGTATGTGAAAATGCTTCCTTAAATTTGTATTTTATTATCTTTGGTCTGGGCGTATAGTACAAAAGCAAGACCATTGGTACTCCTGCATGCACCTCTCAGTACGGACTACGGAGGCATCTCGCTGTTGGGTGTGTCTAGACACTGTTCTTACAGCATCCGATACAGTTCTGTGTTATTATTCCACTGTAGTACTGACAAAAACATTTGTTCATGCTATGGCAACACTGCAACGTGTGGTTGTATGAAATTGAGCCCATATCCTTGTCTTTAGCAGAGAGCATCCTCACCTAAACTTCATGCCTCCTGTTAAACACACATGTTGATCTTAAATAATTAAAATCAACTATATGTAGACGTCCCACATCTCCTCTAAGGCTATTTGCAGTCCCTATTGATTTTCTGCCCGCCTGTGTAGCTGTCTTTCTAATGTTTATCCTCCCATTCTCTCTACATCATTCACTCTCTCCCTTTTTATCCTCTCTCTCCCCTGCCCACTCACCCTCTCGATCTCTCTCTCCCTTTTTATCCTCTCTCTCCCCTGCCCACTCACCCTCTTTATCCTCTCTCTCTCTCTCTCTCTCTCTCTCTCTCTCTCTCTCTCTCTCTCTCTCTCTCTCTCTCTTTCTCTCTTTCTCTCTTTCTCTCTTTCTCTCTTTCTCTCTTTCTCTCTCTCTCTCTCTCTCTCTCTCTCTCTCTCTCTCTCTCAGGGTAATGCTGTCGGGGTACGAGGGGGCTGCTCGCCTCAGAGGTCGCCCCCCAGCCAACCCCCTGGTGAAGAGAGAGCCCAGGGAGGAACCAGCCACGGCTCAGGGACAGAAACTGCTTTCTCTGGGGAAGAGAGGCCGGCTACCCAGCAGGTAGACTATACACTACACCTCAGGCCATAAGACCCTTTTTTTGTGTAACTTTTATTTAACTAGGCAAGTCAGTTAAGAACAAATTCTTATTTACAATGACGGCCTACACCGGTCAAACCCAGACGACGCTGGGCCAATTGTGCGACGCCCTATGGGACTCCCAATCACAGCCGGTTGTGATACAGCCTAGATCTGAACCAGGGTGTCTGTAGTGACGCCTCTAGCATTGAGATGCAGTGCCTTAGACCGCTACGCCACTCGGGAGCCCTGTTAGACTACTGAGCTATCTGAGCTGTACTGAGCTGGCCTGATTATGTATCTATGCTGCAAACGACAACGTGAAAGGAATATTACAAGTCAGCACTGTATGGTTCGGGTCAACACAATATGTGCAAATGGTATTGTGAGGCCCTCCGATCTCCCTACCGTGCTGGGAGAATATGAGGTAGTGTGGTTTCACTACTCTGCATCTTCGGATAAGACCGGTTACTCTGGTGAACCATAGTAGTTGTTGACCACGTTGTTAGGATATGTACGACAGGTGATTGATTTTTGAGTGAGAGGAGGTAATTACTGAGCTGAATTTCTTGAAATTAAAACTGTATTCTTTTATTTTTGTTTGTAAATAGGAGGTCTGGTCATTTGTACTGTACTGTATCTTCCAAATGGCAGCCATTTTGAATTGTACTTTTGTGCGTCGGTATCTCCTCCCAGTCCAATTTCCTCCTCTGTCAATATTATATGAAAGCGTTAGGCATCTCATCTTATAGCACCACCTGCATCATCTTATAGCACCACCTGCATCTCCTCTCTCTGAGTCAGTGTGGGACTGCTCTGCGTCTCCGTCACATCGGTCTCTGTGCTTTCTAGCAGGGCCTTTTTATACAGCCGCCTGTGCTGCCACCCGGCTTTTAGCGAGGCTCCCTGGGGCTGTTGCCGGTGGGGTTGACAGGGTGTTGATGCAGGGGCACTGATCCAGAACTGGCCCTGGGCTACACTGGCTCCACTCGTCTCAGTCTGTGGTCAGAGCACTTCGATGCTGTGCAGATCCCAGAGACACGAGTAGGGATGCGGAGGCCAGGGACCTCGCCATACGATACTTCCCATGATACTTAGGTGCCGATATGATCCTCACGATTCTATATTTATCCAACATATTGCACACTATATGTCTTCTGCAGAGAGAAAAATCGTTTTGATCAGTCAGGGATATAAAAGTGCTGTAAACATGTTGGCTGACTATATAAAAAGACGATGGAGAACAAGATATAAGATGAACAATACTGGCGCAGGTACAGCCGACTAGCGCTAGCTAACGAGTTTGAGTCAAAGTATTGATTTTATAATATAATATAATATAGTCCAAAATAAAATTGTAACATGCATACACTCTATCGATTTTTATTTTTCTTTCTTCCCCTCCGTCACTAAATATGAGGCATTTGTTTACACACACACACACACACGCGTAATGCAGTATTGATTCAATTAAACCTCCAATCTCCCTAATTCCTCAAAACCTATTTTAAATTAGAACAGATCCCTACTGTATCTGCAGTATTGATTCAATTAAACCTCCAATCTCCCTAATTCCTCAAAACCTATTTTAAATTAGAACAGATCCCTACTGTATCTGCAGTATTGATTCAAGTCAAACCAAATATTACCCCAAGACATTTCTAGCCAAAGTCTAAGCAATCATAAATTCATAAATGAAATAGCTACAGATCCCTACAGATTGTGTTTTCATCCCTATCCCTACCTTGGCCACTATGATTTACCCTCTCCTGTCAGCAGACTGATGTGGTATGGGAGAGACATCCCCGCCTCGTCCAAAGCTCATGTAAACGCAAATGCTCTGTCATTACAGAGCCGTACTGTCGCAGATGTTACCTGAGAGAGCAGGAGGGAGGGAGGGCACAATAATATCATATAGAGCAAGCAGATTATAGAACCCTGCATCCTAGTGAGATTGATATTTAATGGTTTTCCCCTCATACAGCCCGCACTAGCCAGGCACACACTAGCCAGGTTCTCCTGTTTTTAGGGCTAGACAGGTTCTCCTGTTGTTGGGGCTAGACAGGTTCTCCTGTTGTTGGGGCTAGACAGGTTCTCCTGTTGTTGGGGCTAGACAGGTTCTCCTGTTGTTGGGCCTAGACAGGTTCTCCTGTTGTTAAGAGGAGGAACTGATGGTTAAACCCTTTGTGAAAGATTACCGCATGCCTTGAAGATTATGCAAGTTTCCTGTTAAATAAAAAAGAGAGGTGCCTAAGCCTAAAATTAGGATTGTAGCTGATCCGACTGTATTTGACAAAAACATACATTGGAGTTTGTTATGCAAGACATCTGTATCAATATTTCCTGATCTGGCATCTCTCCCTCGTGATGCAGTAAAAACAAAATCCCAGTATGCCTTTATTCTGCAGCAATGCAGCAGTCATATTTTGTCTCCTCTCTATCTTATTCTGAAGGCATAGAACAAAAAATAAAAAAATTATGCACAGCATCACTTTCTATAGGATTCACACATCTTTCCACGGAATGAGTGCAACATTTTTTATTTTAAAAGCCTGTTTTATTAAATGAAGTGTCCTTTTTAATATCGACCACGTGGAGAATTCAATAAATCAGGTTCATTCAGCATTTTGACATGTCCCTCTGTGACTTCTATGAAGATTTTAACCCACTTAAGCTTCAAAACGTCTCAAAGTTTTTACCATCATTATAAAGCGCAAGTTTTTTTGTTGCTTTGACAGAGTCATTTCTGAAGATTATAATGTATTTAATGTGATGAGTGATTCATTTACGTCTGTGCCTCATTTTAAGGTCAAATTTTACGTGAACTGAACTCATGCTTTAATGTGGTGAAACTAGTCCTTTTAAAATATTTTTTTCAAAAGAAACATTGAAAATGTAATAGTGAGACCATAGTGTAAAAGTAGGTGAGCTGGTTCTACTCTTTTTGTCCATTTTCGGGTGTGTTATGATACCCATAGATAGACAGGATAGAAATGTTTTTAGCGATTTCAACATTTTTATGAAGCTCGCATTCAATTGCCCCTCCCTGTTGCATACAACAAGCTTCCGTTTCCCCTGTCACAATAGGATTTATGGCTGATTTAAGATGAAATCATCAACTCTGTTAGGGTCAGCCCCCTTTGCTCTTATTTGGCACTTAATGGGCACTTACTATAGTCATTTTTTAACTTAACCGGATTTGATGGGATTTTATACTTTTTTTGAACATATGCTATTTATGACAGTGTACAAATTAGGTGAAATCAAATGTGTTTTTTTTTACCAAGTTACACTTCTCAAAAGGTACAGAATTGGTAGAACCACCCTCATTCATCCGTTTGTTTACATTTAAAAAAATGAATATATAATGAATCCTTGATTAGTTTCCTGGGCCGTTCTACCCCCTCGCCCTCTTTTCGTCTCATTAATCGTTCGATGTTTGTCGACTCAACTTTAAATTGGGGGGGAGAAGAGACCCCTCGAGAATTTTAAGTAATGTACTTGCTGCTCTTTGAGCTGATTTGCATATTATGAAACATCAACAAACTATTCCTCTGGGATGGTGTTTGCTCAACTTGGCTGATCCTCAAGGTTATTTCTGTCTCGGGCCAGTCTTGGAAATACTGACATTTCTTCCATGGGAACTGCCTTTAGTGCCTCGATTTCAGGCTCAATTCAAAAGTACAGCTGCTACTGTACATGATGTATTTACTGTACCAGTCAAACGTTTGGACACAACTACTCATTCAAGGGTATTCCTTTATTTTTTACTATTGTCTACATTGTAAAAATAGATTGAAGACATCAAAACTATGAAATAACACATATGGAATCATGTAGTAACCAAAAAAGTGTTAAACAAAGTAGCCACCCTTTGCCTTGATGACCGCTTTGCACACTCTTGGCATTGTCTCAACCAGACTCATGAGGAATGCTTTTTGAACAGTCTTGAACGAGTTCCCACATATACTGAGCACTTGTTGGCTGCTTTTCCTTCACTTTGCAGTCCAACTCATCCCAAACCATCTCAATTGGGTTGAAGTCTGGTGATTGTGGAAGCCAGGTCATCTGATGCAGCAATCCATCACTCTCCTTGGTCAAATAGCCCGTACACAGCCTGGAGGTCTGTTGGGTCATTGTCCTGTTGAAAAACAAATGATAGTCCCACTAAGCGCAAACCAGATGGGATGGTGTGTCGCTGCAGAATGCTGTGGTAGCCATACTGGTTAAGTGTTTCCTTGAATTCTAAACAAATCACTGACGATGTCACCAGCAAAGCACTCCCACACCAACACACCTCCTCCTCCATGCTTCACGGTGGGAATTACACATGCGGAGATCATCCGTTCACCTACTCTGCGTCTCACAAAGACACGGGGTTGGAATCAAAAATCTCCAATTTGGACTCATCAGACGAAAGGACAGATATCCACCGGTCTAATATCCATTGCTCGTGCTTATTGGCCCAAGAAAGTATCTTCTTATTGGTGTCCTTTTAGTAGTGGTTTCTTTGCAGCAATTTGACCATGAAGGCCTGATTCATGCAATCTCCTCTGAACATTTGATGTTGAGCTGTGTCTGTTAGTTGAACTCTGTGAATAATTTATTTAGGCTGCAATTTCTGAAGCTGCTAACTCTAGTGATCTTATACTCTGATGAGAGCCAGTTTCATCATAGTGCTTGATGGTTTTTGTGACTGCACTTGAGGAAACGTTCAAAGATCTTGACATTTTCCGTATCGACTGACCTTAATGTCTTAAAGTAATGATGGAATGCTATTTCTCTTTGCTTATTTGAGCTGTTCTTGCCATAATATGGACTTGGTCTTTTACAAAATAGGGTTGTCTTCTGTATACCACCCTACCTTGTCACAACACAACTGATTGGCTCAAAAAGATTAAGAAGGAAAGAAATTCCACAATTTACTTTTAACAAGGCACACCTGTTGATTGAAATGCATTCCAGGTGACTACCTCATGAAGCTGGTTGAGAGAATGCCAATAGTGTGCAAAGCTGTCATCAAGGCAAAGGGTAGCTACTTTGAAGAATCTCAAATATAAAATATATTTGTTTAACTCTTTTCTGGTTACCACATGATTCCATATTTTTTATTTCATAGTGTTGATGTCTTCACTATTATTCTACAGAATAGAAGAAAATAGTAAAAATAAAGAAAAACCCTTGAATGAGTAGGTGTGTCCAAACCTTTGACTGGTACTGTATGTAGTGTTATAATCTGAAGTAGAGGTTGACCGATTTAATTAGGGCCGATTTCAAGCTTTCATAACAATCGGAAATCGGTATTTTTGGATTTGGGCGATTTTATTTTATTTATTATTATTTTAAAAAACAAACATTTTTTACCTTTTTATTTAATCTTTATTTAACTAGGCAAGTCGGTTAAGAACACATTCTTATTTTCAATGACAACCCACCGTTCCTAGGCTAACTGCCTTGTTCAGGGGCAGAACAACAGATTTTTACCTTGTCAGCTCGGGGATTCAATCTTGCAACCTTACAGTTAACTAGTCCAACGCTCTAACCACCTGATTACATTGCACTCAGCGAGGAGACTGCCTGTTACGCGAATGCTGTAAGCCAAGGTAAGTTGCTAGCTAGCATTAAACTTATCTTAACAATCAATCAATCAATCATAATCACTAGTTAACTACACATGGTTGTTGATATTACTAGTTTATCTAGCGTTTCCTGCGTTGTATATAATCGATGCAACGCAGGGGGATGATTTATCAAAAGCGCATTTGTGATAAAAGCACAGTCGTTGCACGACTGTACCCAACCATAAGCATCAATGCCTTTCTTAAAATCAATACACAAAGTATATATTTTTAAACCTGCATATTTAGCTAAAAGAAATCCAGGTTAGCAGGCAATATCGCGTTCATTGCACGCAGAGTCAGTGTATATGCAACAGTTTGGGCCGCCTAATTTGCCAGAATTTTACGTAATTATGAAGGTTGTGCAATGTAACAGGAATATTTAGACTTATGGATGCCACCCATTAGATAAAATACGTAACGGTTTTGTATTTCACTGAAAGAATAAACGTCTTGTTTTTGAGATGATTTCCGGATTTGACCATATTTATGACCTAAGGCTCGTATTTCTGTGTGTTATTAGGTTATAATTAAGTCTATGATTTTATAGAGCAGTCTGACTGAGCGGTGGTAGGCACCAGCAGGCTCGTAAACATTCTTTCAAACAGCACTTTCATGCATTTTGCCAGCAGCTCCTCATTGTGCTTCAAGAATTGCATTGTTTATGACTTCAAGCCTATCAACTCCCGAGATTAGGCTTGTGTAACCGATGTGAAATGGTTAGCTAGTTAGCGGGGTGCGCGTTAATAGCGTTTCAAACATCACTTGCTCTGAGACTTGGAGTGGTTGTTCCCCTTGCTCTGCATGGGTAATGCCATGCATTAGTATTGCCTGCTAACGCTGCTTCGAGGGTGGCTGTTGTCGATGTGTTCCTGGTTCGAGCCCAGGTAGGCGCGAGGAGAGGGACGGAAGCTTTACTGTTACACTGGCAATACTAAAGTGCCTATAAGAACATGCAATAGTCAAAGGTTAATGAAATACAAATGGTATAGAGAGAAATAGTCCTATAATTCCTATAATAGCTACAACCTAAAACTTCTTACCTGGGAATATTGAAGACTCATGTTAAAAGGAACCACCAGCTTTCATATATTCTCATGTTCTGAGCAAGGAACTGAAACGTTAGCTTTCTTACATGGCACATATTGCACTTTACTTTCTTCTCCAACACTTTGTTTTTGCATTATTTAAACCAAATTGAACATGTTTCATTATTTATTTCTATTTTTGTATTATATTAAGTTAAAATAAGTGTTCATTCAGTATTGTTGTAATTGTCATTATTGCAAATAAATAAAATAAAATTGGCCGATTTTAATCGGCATCTGCCTTTTTTTTGGTCCTCCAATAATCGGTATCGGCATTTGAAAATTCATAATCGGTCGACCTCTAATCTGAAGTAGTCTCATACCTGTACTGCAGGGCTCACCAATCTTTCCTCAGTCAAGATCAGTTTCTGAGTCCAAAAGCTCTCTCTTCCGCCTCCGGTTGGAACTCTATTGAACGGACATCCCTCCTGGCATCACCGGTTGACTGTGGGGAGAGTGGATGAAAACGGGGCAATGTGGCTGGAGCTTTAGCCTCGCCCTTGTTCTCAGACACCAACGGTGTAGAGGAGCAACAACATCCCCTACAGGGGTAGTAGGCTCAGGCAGCGGTAATACAAGCACCTGCTCTTCCAACAAAACATTTAACACCAGTTGCTTAACCTCCGCTTTAACTTAACTCTGCGGAATCAATACAGAATAATGGTCAGCCAAGGTCAGTAAATCAACTCGACGACATTTGTCGAAAACCTCCCACGTAGGGTTATCCAAAAAGGATTTCAAATCAAAAATATCAATTTTGAACAACTACACTAATGCTACATAAGCTATGACGCTCAACACTGAACTAGACCACTATAACACGAGCGGCATGGGTGTCCGTAAAGACAGATCCCGGACGAGCCCCCACTTCTGTTACGAATCCCTTTGGCCCTGCAGTCTAGGGGGGAAGGCAACGAGACCCGTAACATAACTCATGCAAAGTATAATAGTGAAAAAGTAACAGTGAGAACGAAAAACCACAGACAACTAAATTACCGTCAAACACTCATGGTTTATTTTTAAACACACAGTAAAGGGAGGGGGGGGGGGGGCAGGAAAAGGGGCTGAGCTGGACCCAAGGAAAGAAATCACAAGTATTCAAAAACACCCCTAAGCTAGACTACCTGCTTCAACAACAGCTAGCTAACTAACCAATAAAATACAGTGGGTGGTCCGCCCAGTTCTAACTAGGGTATTTAGACAAATGATTCCTACGGGTTGTGTATGCCCATGGGCGACATGTCTTGGTACCCCCTTTTCCCACCATCAAACAAACAGTCAAACACCATAACCAAAACAATACTCACAAGTGGGACAAAGTGACATGTAGGAGTAAACAAACGAGAGCTCAAAGAGAGAGATTGAGACACAGAAAACAACTGAATGGGTTTTTAAACCAAGGGAAAGGGGATGTGATTGGGGAATGATGATTGTCACCTGTAAGGGGAGAAGGAGAGAAAATAAATACACACAGGATACCTGTATCTGTAACGGGTGTGTTTTTTTTTTAATAGAAATTATGGAGAGAATGCGTTCGACCGGTTTGGTGACCACTGCTGTACTGTATGTGCTGTAGCCAACTCTTCTTTCAGAGCATTGCATGTCATACTGCACACTGACTACAAAACATTTGTACGGGACATTTTGACAGTCAGGCCATTCTCAAAGCCATTGTAACACAGTATATGGCTTTTCTGCACGAGCCTGACTACCCAGGCCATATCGCTCTGGTCCAACTCCACGCCCACTTGCGTTTTATTTATTTCCCACGATGAGTCTGGATTTTCTTTCCTCCCCAATGTCTTGTATAATGCGAACACATTCTGACTGGTCCCACAAACCGATGGGTTGGGCCAGAGCCGGCCTACACAAATCATGAAGTAAGACATTGGCTTTGACACTCTGATTGGTTAGAGACGATCCAATCACAACGACCCTCATTTTGGCATTAGCACAAACGACGTCGGGACAACAGTTTTCAGACTAAATGTATGGAGCGGTCGACATTGCAGCGGAATTAAATTCAGGATGAGTCATCATGCAATTTCTGCACATTAATTGGCCAACTCAAAATGTTTTTTCTTACTGTGGGAATTTAAGGTTAGGCCACTCTAAAATCTTTTGGGATTAAGTAACCAACTCAAACGGTAAAATATTTTCACTATCTCACTTTATTATTGAAGACGTAAGTCCCACACTAGAAGAGGTAGTAGTAGTAGTAGTATACAGTAGTCTGAAGGTCTGAATTAAAATCCTTTCAGTGGTTCTCAATAGTTTGCACTGCATGTTTACATAGGAGATAGCAGTCCAACAATTCTTTTTCACATAATTTTCAGAAAAGATCTACTTACAAACAGCAGGGTTTAACATTTCCTTTTCTGTGTGACATTTGCAGTAGATTTGATTGGGGATTCAGTTATGGTCTCTGACTGCTTCTAGATCCGTCAATATCCTCTTGTAGAAGTAACGTCATCCAGGAAGAAGGGCAGAGGCTCAGTATAATCTCCTTTAAATCACTGTCTGACAGGAGATGTCAATGAGGGAATTTCTCCGAAGTGGAGCAGACAGGTGTTATGCCTTTTGGAGAATACGCATTCAAAGTTATGCTCCAAAGAGTTATGCTCCATAGATTTACTAAGACAGACATTCCTATTTAAGTCAATGTCATCATGTGTATATAGCTGTGTCCTTTCTAGTTATGCTACAGTGATGTGGCCCTCTAATCTCAATCGCTCCACCAGATATATTCAGGCCAGGCATCATGCATTCATTCTACTGCCTCTGAGCATGTAATTGAAGACGTTTCATAGCTAAATGACAAGACGAGAGAATTTTGCAGTAGACTTAACTTTTTGAAAGCGTGCATCTGTATGATGTGTTGCTGTAGTTTGTCCACAGACACCTTGGTCCAGGTCTTTCTCGTTGAGAAAACTGTCCCACTTTAAACCATGTCCATCTTATAAAGGCTTCATAAGCACTACATAAAGGCTTCATAAGCACTACGTAAATGCCAAGAGTCGTCAATATAAAATGTATTTTGATTTAACACTTTTTTGGTTACTACATGATTCCATATGTGTTATTTCATAGTTTTGATGTATTCACGATTATTCTACAGTGTAGGAAACAGAAAAAATAAAGAAAAGACCCTTGAATGAGTAGGTTTGTCCAAACTTTTGACTGGTATTGTAAGTATTCAGACTCTTTACTCAGTACTTTGTTGAAGCACCTTTCACAGCGATCACAGCCTCAAGTCTTCTTGGGTGTGACGCTACAAGCTTGGCCCACCTGTATTTGGGGAGTTTCTTCTCTTCATTCTTCTCTGCAGATCCTCTCAAGCTCTGTTAGATTGGATGTGGAGCGTCACTGCACAGGCTATTTTCAGGTCTCTCCAGAGATGTTCGATCGGGTTCAAGATCGTGCTCTGGCTGGGCCACTCGAGGACATTCAGAGACACTCATGCGTTGTCTTTGCTGTGTGCTTAGGGTTGTTGTCCTGTTGGAAGGTGAACCTTCTCCCCAGTCTGAGGTCCTGAGTGCTCTGGAGCAGGTTTCATCAATCCCTCTGTACTTTTCAATTATCTTCCCCTCGATCCTGACTAGTCTCCCAGTCCGTTGCACTGAAGAACATCTCCACAGCACAATGCTGCTTCCACCATGCTTTGCCATAGGTATGGTGCCAGATTTCCTCCAGACGTGATGCTTGGCATTCAGGCCAAAGAGTTCAATCTTGATTTTATCAGACCAGAGAATCTTGTTTCTCATGGTCTGAGAATCTTTAGGTGCCTTTTGGCAAACTCCATGTGGGCTGTCATGTGCCTTTTACTGAGGACTGACTTCCGTCTGGCCTCTCTACCAAAAAAGGGCTGATTGGTGGAGTGCTGCAGAGATGGTTCTCCTTCTGGAAGATTCTCCCACCTCCACAGAGGAACTCTGGAGCTTTTTCGGGGTCTTGGTCACCTCCCTAACCAAGGCCCTTCTCTCCTGATTGCTCAGTTTGGCCGGGCGGCCAGCTCTAGGAAAAGTCAAACTTATTCCATTTAAGAATGATGGAGGCCACTGTGTTCTTGAGGACTATCAATGCTATCAATGCTTCGGAAATGTTTTGGTACCCTTCCACAGATCTTTGTCTGGACACAATCCTGTCTCGGAGCTCTACGGACAATTCCTTCCACCTCATGGCTTGGTTTTTGCTCTGACATGCACTGTCAACTGTGGGACCTTTTTATATAGACAGGTATGTGCCTTTTCAAAATCATGAATGAATTTACCACATATGGACTCCAATCAAGTTGTAGAAACATCTCAAGGATGATCAATGGAAACACAATGCACGTGAGCTCAGTTTCAAGTTTCATAGCAAAGAGTCTAAAATATATTTTTTATAAATTTGCCAAAAAATCTTAACCTGTTTTCGCTTTGTCATTATGGGATATTGTGTGTAGATTGAGATGTTTTGTTGTATTTCATCCATTTTAGAATAAGGCTGTAACGTAACAGTGTGTGAAAACGTAGTGTTCTGAATACTTTCTGAATGCACGATTTGCACACATTGTGTACAGTTTAAATGTACATACACTTGGGTTGGAGTCATTAAAACTAGTTTTTTAATCACTCCACAAATGTCTTGTTAACAAACTATATCTACTATAATCTACTTTGCATGACAGAAGTCATTTTTCCAACAATTTTGTTTACAGACAGATTATTTCACTTGTAATTCACTGTATCACAATTCCAGTGGTCAGAAGTTTACATACACTAAGTTGACTGTGCCTTTAAACAGCTTGGAAAATTCCCCAAAATTATGTAATGGCTTTAGAAGCTTCTGATAGTCTAATTGACATCATTTGAGTCATTTGGAGGTGTACCTGTGGATGTATTTCAAGGCCTACCTTCAAACTCAGTGCCTCGTTGCTTGACGTCATGGGAAAATCAAAAGCAATCAGCCAAGACCTCAGAAAAATAATTGTAGATCTCCACTACATCCTTGGGAGCAATTTCCAAACGCCTGAAGATACCACGTTCACAATGAGCACTATTCACAGACCTATCATTACTGTAACCTCAGCACCAGACACAGATATTTTTCTCCGTCAAGAGAACATTGCCCATTGATGTACAGAAGTTTGTAAGATGGTACAATGGTGTTAATGCTATTTAGCCATTGTACTTTTATAGTGGGATGTCTTATTATATCATGGTGAAATACTTCGATGTAAGCCATCCCAGGTTTACAAGAGGAGGTGACATTGTACGTAAACTAAAACAAAGCGAGGCATTCTGGCAGTACTCCTTAGACCAGTGGTCAAGTCGATCGCGATTGTCGATCTCCAAGGCATTTCTTAATCGATCGCCAAACATTTCAGTAAAAAAAACTAAGATTTTTAGTCTCGGGCTGTTGGTGGTAGGTGCAGCCAATTCAGGGTAGGTAAACTGTTGCAATTTCATGTGTCTGAAGGTACAAACTCTGCCTTCCCGGTGGGCTTGGAGAGGAAATGAAGCGCACTATGCCAGACAGCTGGCCAGTCGGATGTCTCCGATTACCATTTCTGCAGTAACTAGCAGGCATAAAAGAAAGCTACAACAAAGTTGATACTGTGAGATTTTAAAACGTTTATAACCATGACTAGAGAGACTGTCAACGAATACAGCAAAGAGCTGCTGTTTTTATGAGTGAGTTCATGTTTAAGTTCTTACTCAGCATTGTCAACACTTTTATAAGCCATAAAATGTGCGTTCTTCCTATTCCCACTAAGCGCTACAACAAGCACTGCAGCAGTAATGAATTAGTAGGAACGTGTCTCTGTAGGCTTGTGTTATTATTAGCGGCTTGGGTCTTTTTTAATATCAAGGAATATTTCACTTTCTCTGTTCATCGGAGTAATAACATGAATTTGTGCGTGAGGCAGAAATAATGCAGTGCTACTCGAGTTTCGCCATCAGCTGGAAGACAGTGTCCCTTTTTGGTCAGTGTCAGTGGAGGAAAGGGAGAGCAGAGGGATGTTGAGAGACGGACCCTCAGTCTGCTGCTCTCTCCCTCCCTCCACTGAGACTGACCATCAGATGCAGGCACCACCAGCCCAGTAAAATAAAAAGCAAATTATTTAAATGTATGCTCATTCAGCTGTGTAATAAGTAATACAACATTGGATCTATTACCGGTGTGATCATTTAGCCTACCTCAAATTTTGAAATATACTTTTTTTTAAATCCCCAAACAATGCATTGACAGGTAAATTCCAGCAAAGCCAGTATGCTGTGAAAATGTATTGGACCTATAGCTTACTGCACTAACATCATTGTTACAGTACTGTTTATAATTGGTTAATGTTGCATAGGCTTACCTTTTTTTTAAGTCATGTTAATAAAAATCAGAGCAGTAGATCTCGGCTTGCATTTTGACTCAGTGATCTTGACTCAGAAAATGTTGGTGACCGCTGTGGGGCTAAACAAGGATTTTTCACTGTCCTCATTCTATAATGTTGTTGCCTTGATTTTGAGGGTCTCTGTGTCTCTCCAGATTCACTGACACCCAAATATCACCTATGTACTTTTTTATTAGTATTATTTTGTGCCATTTACCTAAACATATTATTATTATTATTATTATTATTTTCTTATTATTGTCTCAATGGGCCACTAGGCTATACATAGGAGCTAAGTGCCATGGTCAGGTCACTCTGAGGGAAACGTCAGCTTGATGTCGAAACGCCAGTCAGGTTTTTATCCTGGACAATGGATTAAAGTGAGCTAAAATAAATCAATCTGCTTGTTTTGTTAAGTGCTCCAACTCCTGCCTTGAATAAGTCATTTTGGAAGGTTTTCTTGGTAAGGCCTTCTCATCATGGCGATATACTGTACTTTGATGTAAGCCATCCCAGGGGTATATTCACTCCTTTGTTATGACCTAAAAGCAGGTCCTCTTCAAAGCTGGCCCTGTAAGTGAATTGCTTCCTCTGTAAAATAATATTTTTTTTCCTCTTTCTCTTTTTCTCTCTTTTTCTCTCTTTCCCCCTCTCTCTCTTTCTCTTCTCTCCAGACTCACAACTAAATATCTGCGAGTCAAAGAAGAGGACGAAGAGATTGACTTGAATAGCATGATCGAAGGTAAGGCATGATTTGGCCATTTCCAGCTTTCTCCCCCTCCTCCTCATTGAGTGGGCTGAGTTTCAATTGAAAAAGCTGGGGTAGATGGTTCACAGGTTGTCGTTAATTGGTATTAGTGATGTGCTGTCATCATTTGGATGCGTTCCCTCGCTTCGCTGGCTCTCTGGAGTATCGTATGTTCATATGATGTAAAACGCATCATAGCGATTGTATTTCTGCTTGTATGAGGAATAGCTCAGATACACATGAAAACATGTTACACACAGGCACACACACTTAATCCTGTGCTCTGTTATACCACTGGACGGGGTCAGAATGCCCTTTTTCAAGTTAAGTCTCATCACCAAAAGCGATTCAGCCAGTGACTGGTTTTAATTGTATAAGCAGCTTGCCTGCTGCATAGCATTTGAAAGGTAGTTGCTCTCTACGAAGATGGCTGGTTTTGCCAACAAGCAATATACATCACTGGAGGGTCGGAGACCCAATTTGACTTGAGGTATTAGATGTCAGTCACGGTTGTTACGGGGCAATTTCTCTGTGAAATTGGTCGTTTTCATGTAGAAAGGCAGTATTAGTCATGAGTCACTGGATCACCTGGCCCCGCAATCACTCATTTTGATTACTGTGAGCACATGTGTAATGGAGTTCAAGAGTGGTTCAAAAACCTAAAGTAAAACGCAAACCTTTAGATACAGGACATTCAGAAAGTACTCCGATCCCTTGACTTGTTCCACATTTTGTTACGTTACAGCCTTATTCTAAAATGGATTAAATCGTTTTTTCCCCCACATCAATCTATACAAAATACCCCACAATGACAAAGCAAAAACAGGTTTTTATAATCTTATACAAATTCATAAATTATTAAACTAAAATATACATTGACATAAGTATTCAGACCCGTTACTCGGTACTTTGTTGAAGCACCTTTGGCAGCGATTACAGCCTCGAGTCTTCTTGGGTATGAAGCTTGGCACACCTGTATTTGGGAGTTTCTCCCATTCTTCTCTGCAAATCCTCTCAAGCCCTGTCAGGTTGGATGGGGAGTGTCACTGCACAGCTATTTTCAGTACTTTTCAGAGATGTTTGATCAGGTTCAAGTCCGGGCTCTGGTGGCTGGGACACTCAAGGACATTCAGAGACTTTTCTCGAAGCCACCCCTGCGTTTTCTTGGCTGTGCTTAGGGTCGTTGTTTTGTTGGAAGGTGAACCTTCTCCCCAGTCTGAGGTCCTGAGGGCTCTGGAGCAGGTTTTCATCAAGGATCTCTCTGTACTTTGCTCTGTTCATCTTTGCCTCAATCCTGACAATTCCTTCGATCTCATGGCTTGGTTTTTGCTCTGACACGCACTGTCAACTGTGGGACCTTTATATAGACAGGTGTGTGCCTTCCTAAATCCTGTCCAATCAACTGAATGTACCATTGAATTGACCATTTCCAAAAATGTCTAAACCTGTTTTTACTTTGTCATTATGGGGTATTGTGTGTGTGTATATTGATGAGGGGACATTTTTAGAATAAGGCTGTAACCTAACGAAATGTGGAACAAGTCAAGGGGTCAGAATACTTTCCGAATACACTGTAGGTTTTTCTTTTCACTACTCAGCAATTTTGAGGCCCAACAACATCTAGATTCCTTCATCGGATAACTTCATTGATTGTTATGAATTGGTGGGTGGTTTCCATGGCAAACAGAGCCTACGAGCCATTTTGAATCGCAGTCAGCAGGAGAGAAGTAGGGGGGGGGGGACACACAGGGAGGGTTAGTGTGTATGTGCACGTGTGCCTTTTTCTTTGTTAAGCTGTCAGTTTCTACCAAGGAAAAAGAAACACGGCGTCGCCTGAATGGAGCCCTTTTCGGGCCGAGTGCATTTCTCCTACGGCCTATCAGAGTGCGATACTAATTTTAGCTCCCGCGACAGCAGCCCTTCCTGTGAGGATGATAAGAGGAGGGGAAAGAGCTCTAGGTGTGACGACAGAACGCATTACTGCCACGGCCGGAGCAGCTGCCAGCCAGACCACCCACACACATATAGTAAACACACACACACAGAGAGCCAAACACACACATATAGTAAACACACCCACACAGAGAGCCAAACACACACACTTTCACACACACCACACTCGCCTTACCTCCAGGCCACAAGGCCCCAATTGTTTCTGCCATGGGTTTGTTCTCTGCTGCCTCACCGAACTGAACAAACTGATCCTTACTCTACTGTGGAGGATAGATTCTGGGGCCTGGATTTAATTTAGTACATTCTGTACTAACAATGTGATAAGATGGTGAGAGATCAACACACAAAGAGAAATTAAACTGAAGAATACGCAGGAATCTCATACTTCTCACTCCCCGCAGCAGAAATGCCCATTCTTGTCAGTTGTTTCCTCTTTTTAAATGTTTTGTTATTTTTCTCATCAGCTGTCGGATGGCAAGTTGTCAGAACAGAATAGACTTGCCGGATCACCCCACCCTTGGACTCTCTCATAGCTGAAATCCCTTCTGAAAGGGTCAGATGTGACAGACTGTGATACAGTGACAGGTGTGAAGGTAGCGTTTGGTTGTTGTTAGGACTACTTCAGTCACTTTGATTCGGCCGTGGCTAGAGAGAGAGAACGGGAGAGAGTGGTGTGTGGTGGAGCCCCGCCCGCTGCCACCGACAGGTGACAGACCGCAGAGGGCACAGAGATGCAAATCGTCTCTTCCTCTTCTAGATTTTCTCTCACCTCTCTCTGTTCTCCTCTCCTCACCTCTCTCTGTTCTCTTGTCCTCACCTCCCTCCGTTCTCCTCACCTCCTCCGTTCTCCTCTCCGTTCATATCTCCTCACCTCTCTCTGTTCTCCTCACCTCTCTTCGTTCTTCTCTCATCACCTCCTCCGTTCTCCTCTCCTCACCTCCTCCGTTCTCCTCTCCTCACCTCCTCCGTTCTCCTCACCTCTCTCCGTTCTCCTCTCATCACCTCCTCCGTTCTCCTCTCATCGCCTCCTTCGTTCTCCTCTCATCGCCTCCTCCGTTCTCCTCTCCTCACCTCCTCCGTTCTCCTCTCCGTTCATCTCTCCTCACCTCTCTCTGTTCTCCTCACCTCTCTCCTTTCGGGATGTGACCAAGGCTCTGTAAGGTCACTTTTACAGAGCTACAAAGTTCCTCTGTCAAGATGGGAGAACCTTCCAGAAGGACAACCGTCTCTGCAGCACTCCACCAATCAGGCTTTTATGGTAGAAAGGCCAGACAGAAGCCACTCTTCAGTGAAAGGCACATGACAGCCCTCTTGGAGTTTGCCAAAAGGCACCTAAAGGACTCTGACCGTGAGAAACAAGATTATCTGGTCTGATGAAATCTAGATTGAACTCTTTGGCCTGAATGCCAAGTGTCACGCCTGGTGGAAACCTGGCACCATCCCTACGGGGAAGCATGGTGGTGACAGCATCATGCTGTGGGGATGTTTTTCAGTGGCAGGAACTGGGAGACTAGTCTGGCTTGAGGGAAAGATAAACATGGCAAAGTACAGGGAGATCCTTGATGAAACCTGCTCCAGAGTGCTCAGGACCTCAGACTAGGGCGAAGGTTCACATTCCATCATGACAACAACCCTAAGCACACAGCCAAGACAAACCAGGAGTGCCAAACTTGTAGCCTCATACCCAAGAAGACTCGAGGCTGTAATCGCTGCCTTAGGGGCTTCAACAAAGTACTGAGTAAAGGGTCTGAATACTTATGCATATGCAAAAAATTCTACAAACCTGTTTTTGCTTTGTGTGTAGATTGATGAGGGGGGAAAACTATTTAACCCATTTTAGAATAAGGCTGTAACGTAACAAAATGTAGATAAAGTCTAGGGTTCTGAATACTTTCTGAATGCACTGTATATACTGTAGCTAATTAATGATTGGTTATTACATAATAAGCTTCTAACATAGGCTTTGTCTCTTGCACAATACGCAAGCACCTGAGCTCCGCTGGCCTCTCCTTTTAAAATGCTCCTTAGCTCTTGGAATCCCATGCAGGAAAAGGTAGACTAGAATAGCTTGCTGGACATTTATTTATTTTAGTATTTCTTAAACCAATAGATTATTCGAAGTGGAACACAATCACTCTTTTTGTTTGTTGCTGAACGTTAAATACAGCAGCCAATAGAACTCACGCGTAGTTTGAAAGAAGAGCGAACGGCTGTAGGATATAGCAGTTATTTATTCAGACCCATAACCATTCAATCTTATTGAAGAGAAGTGAAAGCCTTCTGCATCTAATTCTAGTCCTATATTATTCAAGGATGTCATTGGAATGATGAAGATAAGGACAACGAAACGTATTTCATTTAACTGTTGATAGCAGGGAATGAATGAAGCAACAATAGAGAAAGAGGAGGTAGGCTAATAACATTAGGGTTCCCTAAAGGTAGGCTATATATGCGTCAGCCTACTAATTATAAATAGGCCCTATTATATTTCAAAATTAAAATCAAATTCGCTAGCCTATACACTTGTAACTTTGTAGGCCGCATGTGTTGCACCAGAATGGCATGTTCTCTTCTGCTTTATCATGGTTTGAACAATGTGTGTACTTCCTGTCCATATAATACAGTACAGTAATGCAGTTTACACCAAAAAAATATTAGCCTGCTGGAGCTAGTTTCCTTTATTTACCAAAGATAGCATATAGCTAGCTATATCTACAGGCTTTTTCTGTCATGTGCAATGTGCAGTAGCCCATATCATATATGTATTGGATAACGGCACAATCATATAGGCTTTTTTGGGCTTATTAAATGTTAATGTAGGTTCTCACTGAATGTATTTAATATAGGGCTCATCAGGCTCAGGTAGCATCAGTTTAGAATTGTCATGCTGATCAAAGCTCTAATAAAATCCAGACACTTATATGCTTTATAATGCTTTCGAATGGCTCTTCCGATTTTGGCGGGAAATATCGGGCTATCCGGGAGAAAAGTGATTTATTCTCGGTAAGGAACATTTCTAAAATACCGGGAAAATATTCAACCCTATAACCAGCCTCAGACTTAGGAAGATGTGAAACTTTCCTTTTTATTCCATATGAGTTTTATTTGCCCATCTGTGACCGTCCGCCTCGATTCGGTCTTATGCAGCAAAATTTGAAATTGTGTTTTTTACATTGGATGAAAGTAGAGACTCCGAACTACAAAATGTTATATCATACACTGCAGTTGAGGAACAATGGGACATAATTCTGCTTTGAAAGTGAATTAACTTGTAACCCTTCTTCTGAGAAAATGGCCCTTGAATGTTTTGGTACCTACTGGAGAGCTCTTCTTTGTCTACACCCATTTGGCATCCTTCACACTCTCTTAAGCATTAGCCTCACTCATCTCTTTAAGGATTCACATGTGAGGCAATGTGGTAAACACCTATATCAAATAAAATCAACATTTATTTGTGACTTGCACAGGATACAGAAGGTGTAAACGGTACACTGTAGTGGTTACTTGCATAGTAGCAATATCAAAAACAGAAAGTTTTTATGAATATTTTACCATTTATTAGATGAGGCTTACCCCGATACCCTTGTCGAAATTGATGGGTCATGTGAAGGAAACGCTATAACTACCCCCAAGCCACACCTAGCTAAGTGGATGGGTCACTATTGTCAAGACATGTACACATCTTCATGAAATACAATAGATGGCCGTAATCACCCCCCAGACACACCTGGTTAATTTGATGGGTCATGTAATAATCCGGCCAATGTGGAGTCTTTTGTTTAGACATGTAGATAGCTACCTAGCTAAACAATGACCCGGCATAATCCAAACTCATACTACTACCAAGTTCAAACATTGTCATAGCTGTAGTATGAATCTGCAGGTAGCTAAAGCTAACAAACTAGGTTCAACTAGCAATGCAAATGGCTTTCTGATTCAAATAATATTACTACACAGATCATAGCTAGCTAGCCAGCAAGCAATGTTTCCTAGCTAACTAATAAAAATGAAACGTATATCTGAAAATGTAGCTAGACTCTTGCCCATATACATGGATGAACGCTTCACGGCAGACTGGAATCATTTAACTCCGTTTAGTTTGTAGCTGTATCTTGTTTGGCCGGCATTGTGTCAAGTCACTCCGGTTCACTCTGACCGTGTTGTGTGCAGAAAGTAGCCCATCACTGATCTGTCGACAGCGCCTGCTAAATTCAGGTTATCAATGTTGTTGAGAAAAATATCAAAGCTTTTATCGTTCTCGATGGCAAACGTTATATCTTTAAAAAACGGCGCAGTAGAAAGGACTGTCAACACGTACTGAACAACTCATGTTATAGACAGAAACATGCTACATTGCAGACCAATCCAAGCTCATCTCCCGTCATGTCCAGCCCATCCATTATCTCAGCCAATCATGGCTAGCGGGAAGGTTTCTGTCTTCCATGGCTAAACCAACTAGGCTCATAACTAGGCTCTTTTTTTTTCTTCTAATTTATGGATAGAATACAGGTTTGTTATTAAAGCACATGAAAGTTCACATGTTCCAGAAGGCATTTCTGCCAAAAAATGGCTCTCCTGTGAAGTAGTGGCGTGCGACATACGCCTAGTTTCCTGAAACGAGTCACATATACAGTCTGTTATGACCAAGTATACTTTCTTAAAGAATGTCTTCATTGGGGTAATTGGTATTACCGAGGAATAAATAAATAAACTTTGGGAGCCATGCCATTCTGAAGAGATATTTTCTACTTTAAGAATTTTGGGAAGATTTCCCATTTTAATTACATCTGCTTTCAAATTGTTTAGTAACGGGATAAAGTTGTATTTGTTGTTTGTTGTCACTTATTACGCATCCTAAGTATCTGATATGTTTTGTCGTCAACTTTAAAGCATTGCTGTAGATCAGAACTGGTAAATAAACAACTCTAAGGGTGGCCCAATAAAATGTTGTTTTATATTTTCCCAAATTGTTTTGTCACCTTATTTTTCCTGGTTTTAGATATTGATTTATTTTTAGACAAAAAACAATTGAGATGTTCTTAGTCCATGTCAATGCTTAAATCACATCAGGAGAAAAATGTTATAGGTCTGGAAGAACACTAACAAATTTAAATTCCCCATTAATTGCGCTTCTGGCACTTTAATTGCGCATTTACAGTAGCAAGTGAGGAGTGTGATGTCTAATGTGCAGGTCTAGCAATGATTCTGTACTTTTGCTGCTCATTTCATGGCAAAGTTTGCAAATAACAAATAGATACAATATATATATACTGTTCTCACTCATGATATACTTCTTCCAGGTAAGCCTACTTTGCAGTTAACATTTAATTGAGAAGGTTTTGGGGAAGGTATTTCTGTCAACCCACAAGATGGTTATCACATCAACTGGCTACACACAGAGTGATAGACAAACGCACGCACCACACAGACAGACAGACAGGGGCAATATTGCTGGAAATTAATTGGCAGATATTGTGTTATTTTGTATTTTTTTTAGCCAATAGGGGCTGACCAGGGGTAGGATAATATCAATGTTGTGTTGATTAGACAGATAGTAGCTGGGAGCTTGCGTTGTCTGATTCTTTTGAGATTTGTTTATGACAGTTTGAGTACATGCAATTGACCTGTTGAAGACCCCTGCTGTAGGTCATGAGTTATTTAGAAAAAAATCAAATAGAGTTCCACAGTATGAGTCATAATACCCATAACAAGGAAATGGTTCCAATCGTTTTTCTACCATTTAATTCTTCCCATAGGGGATTTTAGAAACACTTTTAAAAAAGGGCTGTGTTTCATGTAGGCTTACCGTTGCATAACGTTTTGCAATCCGCGTATATCTTTCTAGGATAAAGTGACTTTCATCAATGCATTTGCCTGTATTAACCCCCCCCCCCCCCCCCCCCCCCGCAATATTAAATGCTAATTAGCTGCTGATGTGGCTATCATAAAGATCTACAAATGCCGTGATGATCTGGACGGGACTGCCGAATCCGGGCAAAGGTTAGAATCTCTGGATTAACTATCTGTCAGCCTAGTTTAGGAATGATTCATTTTTTTTTGTACACTCAGTGCATTTAGAGAATGTGGGCTGAGCAGACATTTAACAGAGAACACACGGAAAACATAAAACAAATGACTTTTTTGTACTTTGAGGCTCTATGCCTTTTTAGGGCTTTTAAACTCAAACTGCTCTCCTAATGTAACAGAAGTCTGTGGATGATGTCATTCTACATACATTGGCAAAAGACTGCCACTTAAATGAATGTGTAGTAGGGGTTGGGAGAGTGTGGTCCACCTAGAGACTGAAGTGAGATGAGTGGAGCCCCACACATACTTCAGGGAAGTGTCTGACGCTGTCCCAGCTCACCCGGTCCGACCCCTCGGAGAGCCCCTCTCCACTCTCACCAATAACCATCTTTGGATCTTAGCTATAATGACAAACAAGGAATGATAATGACTCAATATCCTCTCCTAATCTGTACGGAACTCTTATTCATTTTACAGCAGGTTTGCAAGTCAATAAAATAAATACAATTGATATTGTAGTATAGTTAAATCCTTCCTTCTGTCTCTCTCCCAGGGCAAACCCATCCCTCTCCACTTCCCCTCCCAGTTTTCTCCCCCTTTTACTCCACCCAAGCTAAGCTTGCATCCCTGCCCACGCAAGCTAAGCTAGTCCCTACATCCTATTCTTGCCCACCCAAGCCAAGCTTGTAATTGGCCATAATCGGCGTCCAAAAAGGCCAATTACCGATTATGAAAACTTGAAATCGGCCCTAATTAATCAGTCGACCTCTAGTCCCTACCTCCGATCCTTCCCACCCTCCCTACCTCTGACACCCATCCATCCATCAACTTACTCATCCATTCTCATTCACCCCCCCCCAACATATACCCTGTGCATACACACACCCATTCTCTCCCACCGTCGTACACATATTCATATTCACCATCTCTCACACTCCCATTCATATATACACCTACACTCCCATTCATATATACACCTACACTCCCATTCATATATACACCTACACTCCCATTCATATATACAACAACACTCCCATTCACATATACACGACACTCCCATTCACATATACACCGACACTCCCATTCACATATACACCGACACTCCCATTCACATATACACCGACACTCCCATTCACATATACACCGACACTCCCATTCACATATACACCGACACTCCCATTCACATATACACCGACACTCCCATTCACATATACACCGACACTCCCATTCACATATACACCGACACTCCCATTCACATATACACCGACACTCCCATTCACATATACACCGACACTCCCATTCACATATACACCGACACTCCACACACATGGGCATCCATAGAACAGTTATTGACAGAAGCTTTATTTCGCCCCTTTGAATTGTCTTTTCAGTGTCCATGTAGCCCATTGCCAATGGCAACTTGTATTGTTACTTCATAGAGAAGAACAGTTACTTGGGGAAAGTAGAGTGTAGATTTTATTGGGCATCACTGTATGTAGCCTAGTGAGCTGATGGTTTTTTCCTTCTCAAAGCAGGGAGCTCTCCTCCTTCAACTGGGAAGGCTTTTTGTAGCTTTAATTAGGGCTTCTGAATTCCATGCTTTGCGTTCCCTTCCATACCCACAGCACTGCCGGGAAGCGAAACTGAGACTTGATCCAATTTTACTCCAATGAACTGTCTGATTGGAATGTATTCCTTGCGTCTCTCTCTCAGCCTAGCAGACAGGTCCTGGACTAATGAAATGGACTGGGCTTGGATTTAGATTTCCTTTCCCCCCTTTGTGGCCTCTGAATGCCCTGATGACAGCTTTGCAATCTCTTGGCATTCTCTCAACCAGCTTCATGAGGTAGTCACCTGGAATGCATTTCAATTAACAGGTGTGCCTTGTTAAAGGTTAATTTGTGGAATTTCTTTCCTTAATGCGTTTGAGCCAATCAGATGTGTTGTGACAAGGTAGGGGTGGTTTACAGAAGACGGCCCTATAAAGGACCAAGTCTATATTATAGCAAGTACACCTCAAATAAGCAAAGAGAAATGATAGTCCATCTTCTTTCCGACATGGTCAGTTAATCCCGAAAAATGTCAAGAACTTTGAAAGTTTCTTCAGTTGCAGTCACAAAAATCATCAAGCGTTATGATGAATCTGGCTGTCATGAGGACCACCACAGGAAAGGAAGACCCAGAGTTACCACTGCTGCAGAGGATAAGGTCATTAGAGTTACCAGCCTCAGAAATTGCAGCCCAAATAAATGCTTCAGAGTTCAAGTAACAGACACATCTCAACATCAACTGTTCAGAGGAGACTGTGTGAATTTGTGTGTGTGTGTCAGGGATTTATGTAGAATTCAAGGCACACTTAACCAGCATGGCTACCACAGCATTCTGCAGCGATACGCCATCCCATCTGGTTTGCGCTTAGTGGGACTGACATTTGTTTTTCAACAGGACAATGACAGAAACACCCCTCCAGGCTGTATAAGGGCTATTTGACCAATAAAGAGAGTGATGGAATGCTGCATCAGATGACCTGGCCTCCATAATCACCCGACCTCAACCCAATTCAGATGGTTTGGGATGAGTTGGACCACAGAGCGAAGGAAAAACACAAGTGCTCAGCATATGTGGGAACTCCAAGACTGTTGGAAAAGCATTCCAGGTGAAGCTGGTTGAGAGAATGCCAAGAGTGTGCAAAGCTCAAATATAAAATATATTTGGATTTGTTTAACACTTTTCTTTGGTTATTACATGATTCCACATGTGACTCTCCACCTGGATTCGGTCTTATGTAGCACAATTTGAATTTCAGTGTTTTACATTGGATTAAAGTAGAGACTCGGAGCTACAAAATGGTATATCATACACAGCAGAGGAACAATGGGAAAGTAATTATACTTTGAAAGTTGATAAACTTGTAAACTCCCTTTTCAGAAAAGGGCCTTATTTTGGAACCTACTAGAGAGCTCTCCTTTGTCTACACCTATTCAGCACCCTCTTTAGCCAGCCCCACCCCTCTCTTTAAGGGGTGGGGCTGGCTAAGGCTCTTTAAGAATTCACATGAGGTCATGTGATAAAGACTAAAAGTGGTAGTAGCCTACAATCAAGAAAATTCCCAGGGAAACAGAAAGTGTCCAGATAAAAATAGATGACGCACACAGACACACTTGTCTAAATCGATGGGTCATGTGAAAGAAATGCTGTAGTGGTGGAAAAATTACTAAGTTGTCATACTTGAGTAAAAGTATAGATAATTTCAAATTTCTTATATTAAACCAGACGGCACAATTGTATTTTTATTTTTTAAATAGCCAGGGATACAATGTACTTAAGTATCACTAAAAGTTTACTAAAGTAATTATATCAATACTTGCATATTATAGGCATTTCCACTGCCATTTCTTGCATTATTAATTTTACAGACACAAAAAGATCCCACCATGTGGAACAAACAAATGATCTTTCTGCATTTATAACATTGTACAAAAACCTCTTGTTTCCATCACAGCTGTTGTGGAAACGTAGTTACTGTTGCACATTTGTAAGGCTAAATAGATCATCCAGTTACCTAAACATTTGCTGTTGTAGCTAGGACAGCGCTGCCCAAATGACCCCATGTGGGGTCACCTAATATGAACATGGGGTCGCGGGAGAATTTTCAAAATCCTGAAGAAATAAAATATATACAAAGGCGATATCATATTTTGTATCTCAAAATCATTGTAATGTGGTAAATCTTAAAAATCTAAATGAAAAGTTTTCAAATCTAAAGGACATAATTCAACCAGAGAGCACTTGACCGTTGGACTTAAATCGTTCTCATGGTGAACGTCTAGGGCCGCTAAGCTATGAAACCACACACTGTTGCAGAGACTTTGATATTACCGGCCCCAATTGATATGGTGAAAACAATGTGTGGGGAGGCAGAGACCTAGAAACTCCTATCGATACCTTTTGTCAGATAGCATACATTCTTCGTGTTATTGCTAGCAATCAAGAGGAAACTGACTGAACGACTCAGCTTTTGCTCTCCAAATGGATGTTAGCTGTGAGGGCCGAGATGGCCAGACATTGACTTTTGTTCACTATACATGTTGGATGCTATTCACGAGGACATATTGTTCTGTCTCACAATTCTCGAGCATGAAACGGCACAGGGGATGTTCAGTGTGCTGCGTGGCAATATTGACGAAAAACTGATTCCGTGGGATTGAATGGTGGGCTTTTGCACAGATGGGGCTCCATCTATGGCGGGACGGCGGGCAGACCTCTGCATTCTATGAGTCTCCCTCTGCCATATGGACACATTGTATGATACACTGAGAACAGCTGGCAGCAAAAGAGCTGAGCACAGACTGCTCACCTCCAACGCTTAGAAGAGCACTTTGGGACCTAATTCCCAAATAAGTTTGACTGTGATCCTGGCTCAGTTGACATGCCAGTAAGTGAAATCGAACAGCTGATTGAGCTGTCATGTGACCGAAAGCATTCACGGGTCACTACAGAGGTGTTTTTGGTTCTTGACTCAAAGGGAATAATATCTACTTTTGAGCATTAATGTCGCATTCAAAACAACTGGGAACTCGGAACTACGAACTCGGATCCAACTTCAGTGCGTTCAAGACAACTGGGAACTAGAAAAAATGTTCTGACTGGAAAAAATCGCTTTGAACCGTCATCCAACTCGGACTTCCAACTCAGGAACTCTGGTCTCTTTCTAAAGCTCTGACTTTCTGACCTGAAGATCACTGATGTCATGATTTGACCTCCATATTTTTTATTTGAGAGTTCCCAGTTGTCTTTAAAGCACCATAAAAGTCATGCTACCCTTCATATCTGTGTGAAGCTGGATTCAGTGCTCTCGTCTGTATTAAAACCAAATATCCATCCAGGTTGGATGTGACAGCAGAGATGAGGTGCGCACTGTCAACCACGCCTCCTGACTTTGAGAAGCTCCGGCGCGACATGCATCAAGCACACCCATCTCATTAGTGGTGGCAAGATAAGATACTGGACTAATTTGCATTGACTGTCATAGCCGCAAATAAAAAATAAACATTGGCTGTTAAATTCTGTAATTTTTTCACATGGAATCTAAATGGGGTCATGGGAACCCCTAAGCTAGCATGTTGAAATATGCAAAAGAGAGATTTTCTGACAACAAAGTTACAACTGGTGGCTTCCGAGTCACCACTGGTTTAGTCTGAGACGAGTCATGAAAATCATGACTTGAATCCTGGACTCGAGTACCGCAACACTGTAGTATAGTTAAAACATTTGTGTACTGTGACACTGCAATGATCAATACGGCGCTGTAGTTTACATTTCTTGTCCCGCTCTAGAAGACAATCATATTCTGGTTTTGATTCATTCATAACTGTCTTATGGTTGAATACACTCGGTGTCAGGGCAATCCATCTGTATGAAATAATGTGAATTATTTTAATGTGATAAATGATTGTGTTATTGTAATCAGGTCATCCTCGCCAACTGCAATTGAAATATCTTGACTCGTGACTTGCGTTTCCAGTTCCCACTGTGGAATAACAGTAGAAGAGTGTGTGTATGAGCCTGATCGGGCCTCCCATAGATGCAGCATGACACACAACTCTATATAACTCTCACTACTCTGCACCTTTTTGAGGATTCACTATGTGATGCACAGCTCTCTTTCTCTTTGGATGGCAATCTGTCGTAGCCCCAGAGTCTCCTCTCGCTCTCTCTCTCTCTCTCTCGCCTGCTCTCTTTCGCTCTCTCTCGCTCTCTCTATACTGAATAACGAAGAGCAGGTCCTATCTCAGTCTCCTAACTGTGCAGGGAAACAGATGGTCCCTATCTGATACTGGCTGGGGAGAGATGCACCCCAGACACAATCATTTTCTAGCGCCCAAGTGGCCCCCACCTCCCGTGGCCTGCTCACATTTCCCTGTTGCTGTTGAATATGGGCTAAAGCTGCTGCAATCTTTTCTGTCTTCTCACATATCTTTATTTACATATCACGCTGGTATGAAACAGCAGAGCTTTTGAGGCAGTTGGAATTTCAGGGTAGAGGTGAAAGCCTGAATGGATCTTTTTGGGTTGGTTTAGTGCTATGCCATCCACAATAATCCTTGTTTAAATATCAAGTTGGTTTTGATGTCATTGCCAGTCACTGTTGTGAGGACATGGGTGTTATCAGTGGCGAATCGGTGCCATTTTTAATTACTGTTATTTTGGCTTTAGGGGGCAGTAAACAGTCCTGACAGCGTATAATCTGTCTGTTGCCATAGCAGCTGAGGAAGAAGCTGTATGGCCAGCTCGGCCGATAACTAGGGCGAGTCCGTCGCGCCCCTGCCCGCTCACTTCCTACACAGGGTCCTCATGTCTTACCAACTGCTGATTTGGGGGTGGGAAGGGGAGGAGGGAGAAGGAGGGAGGCAGAGAAGGTTATGCACTGGGTGTGCTTAGTAATGACTAGGCTCTCTGCTGACCTGTATTTGTCAGTGCATCGTGTGTGTGTGTGTGTGTGTGTGCATGAATGATTGCTCAAGCCCTTTGTGTCTTTGTGAGGGGTTAGTGTGCATGAATGATTGCTCAAGCCCTTTGTGTCTTTGTGGGGGGGTTAGTGTGCATGTGCAGTGATTCAGAACAGTTGTTTGTTTTGACATAGTGGCTTATAGAAAATGTAATTGCAGTCTGCTGCCTTGATTTGAATGTTTTATCTGTGTATAGCCAGACTTCTGTACCCAATATCCTCCGTGTCATTAATCCCTATATGGAACATGCCTGTGTCATATTAGGATGTTACAAGATATCATAAATGGCTCCAGTAGATCAGAGTGTATAATGTGGTTGTTACGCTACCCTCCAAAACATTTTATTCACCTAAACCAATTTTAAAAACTATTAGCCTCGGTGACACACACCTCCTGAATGTAGTGATAACTATCAGGACAAGGTAAGATCCAGATGCGGACCGTGTCAAAGTAACAATGTTTATTACAGCAACAGAGGCAAAGGTACAGGACGACAGGCAGGCTCAGGCAGAGTGGTCAGGAGGGGCGGGTTCAGGGTCAGGACAGGCAAGGGTCAAAAACCAGGAGGGTGAGGAAAAAGAGAGGCTGGGAAAAGACAGGAGCTGACAGGACAAACGCAAAGCTTTTCAAACAAGACGAACTGGCAACAGACAAACCAGAAAACACAGGTATTAGTACTTGGGATAATGGGGAAGATGGGCGACACCTGCAGGGGGGTGGAGATGAGCACAAAGACCGGTGAAACAGATCAGGGCGTGACAGATAGCACTAGTTACGCAATTTAGATTTTTTTTCTCGATTTGAATATATTGTGTGTAAATGTATTCTCGCCCCTCTCTGTGGTTCTGTATGGCTCAGTTGGTAAAGCGTGGCATTTGCAATGCCAGGATTGTGGGGTCAATGTACAGGTATCTTCCTTTCACTCTCTCTGCCACTGTCTCTCTGTGCTAAAAGCAGTATCATGTATGGAACACACAGCCTCCGTGTGCTGGAACAAGTACTCTGTAAAAGCCTGTCAGCACTTTTATAAAAGGGTTTTTCATAAAGGGGCTGTACACTTAAACCTTTCAGATAAGAGAGACTGCTCACGCACACACATATCACCGGCCTATCTCACTCACCATCTCGCCCAGAGCCGTCTCCGAAGGAACATGTTCAGCATTTTTATTTTATTAGATCCTATTGTCAGTCAAATGTGACACCCCCCACACTACCTGCCTCTTTCACACACTCCAGAGGGTGAGAGGGCCGTTGTGTAAACCAATCAGATTAGCTCCCTTCTCGTTTGCGGGGAGCGCAAGAGATGATTGAAGGATTGTCCGGGAGCCTCTGGTGGAGCAGAGGGCCCCTATCAGAAGGGCCACTATCTGACTTCTCTCTGACAAGACTGATGGATCTTATAAAGAGGATCTGTCCATGGATTATCGCACTACAGGGACCTGTGTCTCCCCCAGCATCTGAGAAGACGTTTCACATCATGAAAGAATCAAGTTTTTGGGTAGCACGTAATATTACAAATACTGTTTTCAATGGTATTTATTAACTATACTAAACAAAAATATAAATACAACTAACTCAGTAAAATCGTTCATATAAGGAAATCTGTCAATTTAAATAAATTCATTAGGGCCTAATCAAAAGATTTCACATGACTGGGCAGGGTTGACGGCCATGGGTGGGCCTGGGAGGGCATTGGCCCACCCACTGGGGAGCCAGGCCCAGCCAATCAGAATTGGTTTTTCCCCACAAAAGGGCTTTATTACCAACAGAAATACTCCTCAATTTCATCAGCTGTCCGGGTGGCTGGCCTCAAACGATCCCCCAGGAAATGAGCTGGCGTAGTTACACGTGGTCTGCTGTTGTGAGGCCGGTTGGACATACTGCCAAATTCTCTGAAACGCTGTTGGAGGCAGCTTATGGTAGAGGAATGAACATTACATTTTCTGGCAACAACTCTTGTTGATATTCCTGCAGTCAGCATGCCAATTGCACGCTCCCTCAACTTGAGACATCTGTGGCATTGTGTTTTAGACTGGCCTTTTATTGTCCCCAGCATAAGGATGTGTAATGAGCATGCTTTTTAATCAGCTTCTTGATATGCCACACCTGTCAGGTGGGTGGATTATCTTGGCAAATGGGAAATGCTCACTGACAGGGATGTAAAACTCATTTGTGCACCAAATTTGATTTGAAATATGCTTTTTGTGCATTTGAAACATTTCTGGGATTTTGTTTTTAGTTCATGAAACATGGGACCAAACCTTTACAAGTTGTGTATATATTTTTGTTCAGTGTAGTAAATGATGTGGTAACAATGGCTACCTTTTTAGTACTTTCAACACAATTGGTTCTCCACAATTGGTCTCTGTTTGTTTCATTATGGTGTCTTACGAGGAAAGCAAACATTTTAAAACTTCTCCAAACGTTTTATTTGTTATTTGAGTGGCAAATAGTAAACGGGGCACATGTGGAAGAAGAAATATAGAGTCTCTGAACAAATGCAACAGGCTAATTGTAGATTTCTTTTTGTGGTATGGTATTATTTTCTCTTCAGCCCCAGAGAAGAAAAATGTCAGACATTTTGTATTGGCATTTACAGCATTTCCAATTTATACAAATAGCTACCCTGACTTTATTCTTAGTTTTATATGTACATATCTAATTAAATGACCTCACACATGGACTCAGTACTGGTACCCCTTGTATATAGCCAAGTTATCCTTACTCATTATGTATATATTATTACTTCTATTATTACAAGTTTAACTTTTTTTATAATTTTTTAAAAACAATCTGTTTTCTTTTGCTCTGCGTTGTTCACATTTCACTGTTATATTTACACTAAAGCTTCTGTGAAGAATTGTTGATCATCCTTTACCCTCTAGTCCACCCATTCACCCTCCATTTGCTAACTTGGGTGTTGATGTAAAGTCTGCTTCCAACTCACACTCTCCAACACATAGATCCCCTGAACGCAGCTCATTCTCCAGATCCCAATCACCTGAATTCTGATCACCTGTTCACACACCTGTATGTCATTATCACACACTATTTGGTTCAGTTCTTTGCACCCCACCATTGTAAGTATTGTTTGTTTTGTGACACACTTCTATTCGGGAGCTCTGGTTTTCCCATAATTTAATCCTCCCATGTATGACAGTTTTGGCCTGTCTCACTAACGATGCCGTTTGCCTATTCCCTGCCTGTACTTTAGCCTATCAGATTTCCTGTTATCAACCTATTGCCTGATCTCCCGGACGATGTTACTAGCCTCTTCCCTGCCTGTACTGTTGCCTTTTTGGACCCCCTGTGTATGACCTTCTGCCTGCCCCTGGACCCAGCTACCTGCCTCCTCCTGTGTATGACCTTCTGCCTGCCCCTGGACCCAGCTACCTGCCTCCTCCTGTGGTCCTTTACAAATAAACACTAGCTGCGCCCTGCGCTTGAAACCAGCTCTCTCTCCCATCATGTTCATTACAGTCAATTGCTCGGTCTGCAGTAATTGTAAACCTCAACATGTCTGCGGCATCTTGTTTCACTTCTTTGTGGAGGCTGTCTCCTCCATTCTCCAGTTTAGCCTGCATTTAGCCTAGATAAAAGGTGGAGACTACGATCCCATCAGGCCCTGTCCTTTGCATCAAAGCCCAGAACTGAGCCCTCATGTAGAAACCACAGGAATACATTATGCAAATCTACAGGCCACAGAGCAGCCTCAGAATTACAGCCAGCTTGATGTCCTTTGGGCCACGTTTAGTAAAAAACGCATCATTATCAACGTTGTCGTCATCATCATCTCCAGGGATCGAGGGGCTGTGGCTTTCATTTCATCTTGTTTTGTAAGTGCTCTGAGCTGAGGGAGGAAGAACCTGGGTTGCTGTTGAAAGATGTGCTACGGGAACTGGAGTGAAGGTGTAGATAGGAACAGAGTGTGTCACTGTTCTCATCTGACTCCAACTACATAGAAGTGAAATGGCGAGGAAGTCTGCGTTTCCCCCTTACTGTCTGTCAGTCTGTCCAATGGCAGTTACAGCCAAACCCCTGATGGGCTAGCTAGCCCATAATAATCAACACATGTCACAACGATAATATCCATGTCTGTTGAATCCAGTTAACTGATGAGGACCTATCAGCAGAGAGGGTAACGTGTTTAAGTTCTGAAACCCCCTTTGTGACTTGGCAGTGACAATAATAAAATGTCTATTTATGATTAGTTATGTCTGGCCCCTGTCCAAAGAACAGTTATCCAAGGTTTAGTCCTGGATCTTGAGTGGGGCAACAAACTCTGCCAAATGATCCTTTCATTAGCCCTTCTTAATAATGAGTTTCCTCCCCTATTGCCCTCAAAATAGCCTCAATTTGTCGGGGCATGGGGACTCTACAAGGTGTCAAAAGCGTTCCAGAGGAATGCTGGCCCGTGTTGACTCCGAAGGTTCCCACAGTTGTGTCAAGTTGGCTGGATGTTCTTTTGTGTGTGGACCATTCTTGACACACACGGGAAACTGTTGGGCGTGAAAAAACTAGCAGCATTGCAGTTCTTGACACATTCAAACCGGTGTGCTTGGCACCGACTACCATTCACCTAGATTCACCTGGTCAGTCTGCCATGGAAAGAGCAGCTGTTTATTATGTTTTGTACACTCAGTGTATGTAGACTGCATTGTTCTAGCAATTAGTAGAACAGAATAGCAGGTCCACTTTTATTTATTTAACCTTTATTTAACTAGGCAAGTCAGTTAAGAACAAATTCTTATTTACAATGACGGCCTACCCCGGCCGAGCCCTAACCCGGACGACGTTTGGCCAATTGTGCACCGCCCTACGGGACTCCCAACCACAGCCGATTGTGATACAGCTTGGAATCGAACCAGTGTCTGTAATGATGTTTCTAGCCCTGAGACGCAGTGCCTTAGACCGCTGCGCCACTCAGGAGCCCCAATAGCAGATATGTTGTTAACTTTGGTTGACTGAGTTTGTAGATGCCCCAATATTCAAATACTCTGTTTCTTGACACATTTTCCTCCCCCCTCAAGCATCCCTCAAATCATTAACGTTCATATCTGTTGTTCAGGGACACCAGTTTTGGGGCTTGAGAAACAAATTTGGTTAAAAAGCTATGTTATTGACAAAGGTAAGCATGCGTCATCAAGTGAATGTCATTTGTTAAAGCACCCAACAGAGTTTTAGTTCATGAGCTGGTGCCTATTAATCAGTGTGTCCATCAATCTCTCCCTTCCCAGTGTTTCTTTCTGGGTGTGTTAGTTCCCCAACGCCATCTATCAATTAGTTGTAGATCAAAGTGAAAGATTCTCAAAGTAGCAACCCATACATTTTGTCTGAAGGATCTCTCAGGTGACATTTGTCACTTTCACTTGACTGGTATTACAGGGCAGGACATTCTTGCTCTGTGCCCTTTTCTCACGTCCTGATCTCGAAATGTCAGTTCTTGATCCAATCAGTTAATGAGTCCATTTAATTAGTGCATTAATTTACCTATTAAGAGGTGAGTGAGTATTAAAAGAGAGGAGACTTGACCAGACTGAATCATTCAAAGTCTTGTCACTCCAAATAATGTAGGATTTATTTACAACCGTTACCTCGTAAATTATCAACAATGTTCAGAATTATGAATGTTGGAATTGGCACCATTCAGTACTAATATGCAATTCAGTCATTGTCAAATGAATGAGTCATTTTGGTACCTGGATGTATGATTGCATGTCATTAGGTTTAGTGTCTTAATGCTAACCATGCCCCTCAGCTAGCCACATTTAATTGAATTGCTTCTACTCCTCCTCCTCCATGTTCTTTCTTAAACAGATTAACAGTGTTATTCCATGGATACCTGGCAAGTCATCAACTACACTATGGAGGATGATGATGAGACAACGATGTTTTATAGGTGAAGTTATTTTAGTCGTGATCCTATTGTATGTCGTTCCCTTCCTCGTTTCCGGACTCCTTAGCCATATTTTTGGCGGTAGGCAGCGCCTCAATTTAGATGAAGCCTTTGAATAGAAGTTAAGAAAGACGCACATCAAGTAGTCACTGACGGTTCTCGTGACCCTCTATAAACTTCCCATGCTGGTTAATACAATGCAGGGGGTTAAAAAAGCCTACGTATCTTGTGAAATAGGGATATTTCTCTTCTCCCACCTGCCGACGAGTCTTTCTGCTAAGCTGAATGATTCATTGTGTTTTCTCAGAACTGCTCATGCATTTTGGAAGCCTTGCTTCAGGCTCTCTGGTAAATATTAATTTAATGACTCTCAGCAACTCAAGTCAAGTCAAGTGGTTGTTCATTTAACATATTTATGGACGGCAACAAAAGGTGGAGAAATCCTTTTGATACCCTTTTGTTTTTCTCTATCGTCATGATGAATGAAAGGACAAGGACTGACAGTAACAGGTTGAAGACTGTGACAAAAAAAACAATCAAGAAAGATCGATCGAGACAAAAGCATTTCAGAGACACTGCTGAAAAATGTATGGTGACACCATTCTAAACTGATCAATGCCCCTAGATATATAGCGGGGTCCAAAATTATTCACACAAAGACCATATCCCCAAGACATGCTAACCTCCCCAGTTATTGTTAAAGGTCAGAGGTTAGCATGTCTAGTTTTTAGTTTAGTTGATTTGCACAAATAGACAGTAACAGTTTTTCTCTGAGCAATTGAGTTACTAGAAAACAATTTTCTTTGGGCATACAAAATAGCTCAGTATTTTAATTATTGATTTTGTACAGTCATTATAACTCGTCTTTATCTAGGATGTCAATCATTTCAGACCCCAAGGTACACTAGACTCCAAAGTGCCTTTCAGGGCATTTATGGAACGTGATATCCCTGGGGAATTGCTGTGTTGAGGGGATGTGTCACAACTCACTAAGAGTACATTCTTAAAGGAACCAGTCAGTTCATAATGTACCATGACTACAGATGTAATTTCCAAAAAGCAAGTGGCTAATTGGAAGTGTTCACTCACTATTGCTGTATTTTCATCTTAGATATTTTGTCGAGTCATTTTTTTGTTTTTTAAGTAGATTTCCCAAGCTGATAAATGAGAGCTCATGTTTTTTTGTAGGCTATTTAAGCTGGATCTGGGCTTGGCACACAAAGGTTTCATCCCACTCAGAAAGGGACTTGTTATGGCTTGTTGAGGGTACAAACTCACTTTATTCAGCATTGTAATTGTACAGACGGCCTCATTCAAACAGACAAGTGTACAGATGGTCTCTCTGTTAAGCCAGGTGCAACTTCAAATAGCCCAACGGCTTGAGTCTGTGTTTGCTTGGGGGGAAAAATCAGTGGAAACGTTGACTATAAACTTGCAGAGTCAATCATGTATGTGGGAGTAATTCATTTGATGAACTAGGTTTTGAATTTGTCGCTCCGTTTAGGAGCTGCCTGAAGGGGCCAAACTGCATGTATATCCACTGTTGTACAGTCGTGGCCAAAAGTTTTGAGAATGACACACATTAGTTTTCACAAAGTTTGCTACTTCAGTGTCTTCAGATATTTTTGTCAGATGTTACTATGGAATACTGAAGTATAATTACAAGTATTTCATAAGTGTCAAAGGCTTTTCTTGACATACATGAAGTTGATCCAAAGAGTCAATATTTGCAGTGTTGACCCTTCTTTTTCAAGACCTCTGCAATTCGCCCTGGCATGCTGTCAATTAACTTCTGGGTCACATCCTGACTGATGGCAGCCCATTCTTGCATAGTCAATACTTGGAGATTGTCAGAATTTGTGGGGTTTTGTTTGTCCACCCGCCTCTTGAGGATTGACCACAAGTTCTCAATGGGATTAAGGCCTGGGGAGTTTCCTAAAATATCAATGTTTTGTTCCCGAGCCACTTAGTTATCACTTTTGCCTTATGGCAAGGTGCTCCATCATGCTGGAAAAGGTATTGTTTGTCACCAAACTGTTCCTGGATGGTTGGGAGAAGTTGCTCTCAGAGGATGTGTTGGTACCATTCTTTGTTCATTGCTGTGTTCTTAGGCAAAATTGTGAGTGAGCCCACTCCCTTGGCTGAGAAGCAACCCCACACATAAATGGTCTCAGGATGCTTTACTGTCGGCATTACACAGGACTGATGGTAGCGCTCACCTTGTCTTCTCCAGGCAAGCTTTTTTCCGGATTCCCCATACAATCGGAAAGGGGATTCATCAGAGAAAATGACTTTACCCCAGTCCTCAGCAGTCCAATCCCTGTACCTTTTGCAGAATATCAGTCTGTCCCTGATGTTTTTCCTGGAGAGAAGTGGCTTCTTTGCTGCCCTTCTTGACACCAGGCCATCCTCCAAAAGTCTTCGCCTCACTGTGCGTACAGATGCACTCACACCTGCCTGCTGCCGTTCCTGAGCAAGCTCTGTACTGGTGGTGCCCCGATCCTGCAGCTGAATCAACTTTAGGAGATGGTCCTGGCGCTTGCTGGACTTTCTTGGGTGCCATGAAGCCTTCTTCACAACAATTGAACCACTCTCCTTGAAGTTCTTGATGATCTGATAAATGTTTGATTTAGGTGCAATCTTACTGGCAGCAATATCCTTGCCTGTGAAGCCCTTTTTGTGCAAAGCAATGATGACTGCACGTGTTTCTTTGCAGGTAACCATGGTTGACAGAGAAAGAACAATGATTCCAAGCACCACCCTCCTTTTGAAGCTTCCAGTCTGTTATTCGAACTCAATCATCATGACAGAGCGATCTCCAGCCTTGTCCTCGTCAACACTCACACCTGTGTTAACGAGAGAATCACTGACATGATGTCAGCTGGTCCTTTTGTGGCAGGGCTGAAATGCTGTGGAAATATTTGGGGGGGATTCAGTTCATTTGCATGGCAAAGAGGGACTTTGCAATTAATTGCAATTCATCTGATCACTCTTCATAACATTCTGGAGTATATGCAAATTGCCATCATACAAATTGTGGCAGCAGACTGTGAAAATTAATATTTGTGTCATTCTCAAAACTTTTGGCCACGACTGTAGGCTGGCCTCGGGCCTTGCAGGCAACCCCACTGAGAGAGTGAGACGAGCACATATTTCAACCTTTTATTTTCCTACCTTCCAGACTTGGACAGAGGACCTGGGTCCAATTCATCAAGTCATTCCCCATTTGCAACAGAGGCCACTTTTAAAGATGGCACTTGGCTGAGGTGATATCTCATTGAGTTGAAACACCAATATCCTTAAGGATTGCATTTTGAGGATACGCAGCAGTTTGTTGGAAGAAAAGCTGGCATATTTCGCTGTCTGTCGTTTGCTGTCATTCTTGAATACATTTTCTGAAGAAACATTTTTCAGTCAAAATAACTTTGTTTTTTCACTGCTGCTTTGTGTGTATAATCATGACGATGTTTGTGTGTGATTCACCATAATACATGTTAGTCATTTAGCAGACGCCACTCTTATCCAGAGCGACTTACAGTAGAGTTCATACATTTTCATTATTTTTTCAAACTTTTTTTGTACTGGTCCCCCGTGGGAAACGAACCCACAAGCCTGACTTTGCAAGCACCATGCTCTACCAACTTAGCCATACGAGACCTACATAGCCATTCATCGTTGTATTAGCTACTCAGAGTGACCCATTCCCTGTGGAGGCACAGCTTGACTCCTTTGCCTGGGGAGGCACAGCGGGACTCCTTTGCCTGGGGAGACACAGCGGGACTCCTTTGCCTGGGGAGGCACAGCGGGACTCCTTTGCCTGGGGAGGCACAGCGGGACTCCTTTGCCTGGGGAGGCACAGCGGGACTCCTTTGCCTGGGGAGGCACAGCGGGACTCCTTTGCCTGGGGAGGCACAGCGGGACTCCTTTGCCTGGGGAGGCACAGCGGGACTCCTTTGCCTGGGGAGGCACAGCGGCACTCCTTTGCCTGGGGAGGCACAGCGGCACTCCTTTGCCTGGGGAGGCACAGCGGCACTCCTTTGCCTGGGGAGGCACAGCGGCACTCCTTTGCCTGGGGAGGCACAGCGGCACTCCTTTGCCTGGGGAGGCACAGCGGCACTCCTTTGCCTGGGGAGGCACAGCGGCACTCCTTTGCCTGGGGAGGCACAGCGGCACTCCTTTGCCTGGTGAGGCACAATTTGACTCCTTTGCCTGGGGAGGCACAGACCTATGCATACAAAAAACAGCCTTGACAAGCCGCCAGTCTCCCGTAGTCTCCCATATAATACGCTGTGACCATTGCCATGGCATTTGTATCCCGGGTCTCTCTGTATGTGCCTGCTAGCAATGCGGTGGTAGCAAACCTAGGATTCCACTGGTGCTGCCTGGCAGGCTGGCACAAAACTATCCCTCTCTACTCTCTCTCTCTCTGCCCAGCCTCTAGCAGCTAGACGCAGGGCTCTCCAACCCTGTTCCTGGAGAGCTACCATCCTGTAGGTTTTTGCGTCCAACCCAAGTTGTAACTAACCTGATTCAGTTTATCAACCAGCTAATTATTAGAATTGGGTGTGCTAGATTAGGGTTGCACTGTAGCACTCAGGGTTGGAGAGCCCTGAACTAGAGTATAGCTGGAGGCCTCAGCCAGCACCACAGTGTGTGTAATATGTGACAGGGCCGTCTCACGGGACCCCAGTACCCAGCTGAGAGGACCCAGCGGGACCCACAGAGGGCGACGGAGCATCTTCACTTCACATACACGTCTGATCTGCTTCCCCTGAGGAGCATGCAGGGTCACAATGTCCCAGCTGGCCACTCAGAACACACACACACACACACACACACACACACACACACACACAATGGCTCTCAGACGCTGCTCAACGATGAGTCATGCGCAGCACGATGAGCAGATCTTTTATTTTCAGCTGTGGCTATTATCTCATTATCCTGCTTGTAAAAATTCTGGACACCGATTTGAAGGACAAAATAGCTGAATATGATGACCTCTGCTTCTTAGTTTGAAGCGTGCTTGTGTTCAGGTCTAGACGAGTAACGTATCTACATGTGTATAATAGCTCACATCACAATCACAGTACAGGCCACTTTACTTTGTTTTATTTTCTTATAACATTTTATAAACGACCCAGAGTACTACCAATGATTAATCACCTGGAACCAGCCAATGACTCGGCAATGAATCTACAGTTGGCAGTGTTTCTTTGTAGAAAATAAGAAAGATCAATGCTGTTACACAGCGGATGCAGATCCCTTGGGGCTACATGCTGGCCATGGTATATGCAAATGGTTGCATATGTAATATAACGATACTGTCTTCAAAAGCGTTAACTGTTTGCATTGCCTCTCTATATGAGATATCAATATCAAATCATTTCTGGGTAACAAAAACTTACTGTGATTTGTTTTTGACCATTTTAATTGAAAACAAACAAAAATAGCAAGCAAGAATTTTGCTAGGACTGTCTAGGAGTGGGGAAAACTAGCTGTTATTGGCAAAGAGGTATGGAGCTCTCTTGTTGATCTAACAACCAATTTACCACCTGATGATGTCATCAGGCAGTCCAAAACAATCCCACCAAAACAGGTTGACATTTCAGGCTGTCTTTTCTAGCTCTTATCATGATTATGATTATCTTTTATTTATGTGTATATATATATATATATAAAACACAAATCATGTTTTTCACTCCTGTTTCGCGGTGAATATTGAGCTTTAAAGTCATTTGGTCGCAGCAAATCAAATCAAATGTATTTATATAGCCCTTCGTACATCAGCTGATATCTCAAAGTGCTGTACAGAAACCCAGCCTAAAACCCCAAACAGCAAGCAATGCAGGTGTAGAAGCACGGTGGCTAGGAAAAACTCCCTAGAAAGGACAAAACCTAGGAAGAAACCTAGAGAGGAACCAGGCTATGCGGGGTGGCCAGTCCTCTTCTGGCTGTGCCGGGTGGAGATTGTAACAGAACATGGCCAAGATGTTCAAATGTTCATAAATGACCAGCATGGTCAAATAATAATAATCACAGGCAGAACAGTTGAAACTGGAGCAGCAGCACGGCCAGGTGGACTGGGGACAGCAAGGAGTCATCATGTCAGGTAGTCCTGAGGCATGGTCCTAGGGCTCAGGTCCTCCGAGAGAGAGAGAGAAAGAAAGAGAGAAAGAGAGAATTAGAGAGAGCATACTTAAATTCACACAGGACACCGGATAGGACAGGAGAAGTACTCCAGATATAACAAACTGACCCTAGCCCCCCGATACATAAACTACTGCAGCATAAATACTGGAGGCTGAGACAGGAGGGGTCAGGAGACACTGTGGCTCCAACCGAGGACACCCCCGGACAGGGCCAAACAGGAAGGATATAACCCCACCCACTTTGCCAAAGCACAGCTTTGGGGGGGGCGCCAACCCAGACAGGAAGATCACATCAGTGACTCAACCCACTCAAGTGACGCACCCGTCCTAGGGACGGTATGAAAGAGCCCTAGTAAGCCAGTGACTCAGCCCCTGTAATAGGGTTAGAGGCAGAGAATCCCAGTGGAAAGAGGAGCACCCATCATTTGTTATTCATTGTTGCATCATCAGTTTCATATTTAAAGGAAAACAACACAAGAAATGTATTTTTATGAGGTGAGTTATTTATTAATGCCAATCTGTATTTGAGGTGCTGCTGTTTGGAGGTCTTCCCTTTGTGTCACTTGAAGACTTTCAACCTTCATTCAACCTTCATTCAACCTTCAGTTATACCACCTTCACATTATTACTTATCATCCGCACATGAGTCTTCAGCGACGCAGCCTTTCAGAACTGTGGTTAAGAGCCATTTGAATTTTGACTGACAATATGAAGCCACGGGCACTGCTGTATATTGGCTGAAGCACATGGCAGAATGGATTCTTCTTCCCTCTCTTCCATTGTAATGACCGATCAGGCCTGTTTTGTGAGCAAGTTGGAGGAGGAGCAGAGATGGATTTAACAGAGATGACTGTGGCATACCTTGGCAGAAAATAGTTATATTTTGTAGTTTATTTGAAAATACCAACTTTTCAAATACTCAAGGTAGTCAAATGAAGTTTTAAATAGTTTCAACTCCATGTCTCAAAAAAACTAATAATATTTGAAGAAACAAAAACTACAACCATTACATTTGAATTAGTCTAGTACACTGTATATGTAAAAAATATATTGTGTAGCTCAAATATGATTGTCAAATAGAGTGGAATAGTATAGGAGATTGTATGTTCTCTATTCATGATGTTTCTATCTTCAACATGCAGTTCCAAATGTAGCCCTGCCATAAGTTGAAGGCAGCCAATCCAATAGTTTCAGAAAAGTAGTCACTTCCTGAGATCTGTATTCAAATAGTTTAGAAAAGTATTCACTTCAGAGATCTGTTTTGAAAAGTAGACACTTTCAGAGATCTGTATTCAATTAGTTTTTAGTCACCTCCAAAGTTACTATTTGTTCCCCTGGAAAATTAGTTGCTTTCAACAAAGCATAAAACTATAGTTATCCCAGGTCTGGACAGTGATAATTAAACTTCTGTACATCCACTGTATTCTCCTCGAACATGGACATGGGTCAGATGTGGTCCTTAACTGCAGAGGACATCCCCAACGTCGGTAGACTCCACTGGTCCGTGACATTTTGAAACCGTATGAGCTGAGGATGTAAAGACTCTTTTTAGGCTTTCCCACTTACGTTGTAAAAAAAAAAAAAAAAAAATTGAAGATGGAATGGCGGTTTATCATTAACTCCATCACAATTGATTATGCTTACTAATAACCATAGGAATCCATCTAATTTATCATAAGTAACATCAAAGCATTTTCAAAACAAATATCTTATCTTATTCTACTATTCATGATTTAATAGTTCCACTCAAATACACAGTGTGAGGTTATCGTGTCATTAATGCTGCGAAACATTACTAAATGTTCTGGTTTCTTCCTGGCGGTGCTGCTACCATCAATCCAGTGAAGAGTGCCTTCATCACTGGGGGCATGATAGTGGATGTAGTTTGTGTGCTTCAATGTGAATCCGGAGGTCTGCTGTTACTGACACGTTAGATTAGATTAGCTTTTGTTAGCTCTAGCGCTAACCCGGCAGTAAGCAAATTGGTTTCTCGGGGGAGGTGTGCAGGTAGTCCGTATATGGTTCAAACGCATGCAGGCTTTGGTAGCAGCGGTCTGTTTTGTACTGACAGGAGTTTCATGCTCCCTGGGGGATGGAAAAAATGCAACCGCCACGGGGGATTCTCAGAATGTTTTAAGAAGTGTTTGCCAGGAAATCCATTTGTTTTTGGTCTGTTAGCGCAGTGTTTGAAGTCCTGGGGCTCGCAGCATTACAGAATCAAACTGCCCTGACTTGTTCACTGGACTCCATAACTCTCGCATTCAGGTGTCGGTAAATCGATCAGGAACACTCAATCATTTAAATACGTAAATAACTTGACAAGGCTTCACGGTCCTACTGTCACAGATCATGGGACACCGGTAGAGTGTCAGTCTTCTGACGCATTGTCAAGCTGTCTGGTATTTCTTATGCAGTCTCTCTCACACACACACATTATTATTTTGTATTATAATTATTATCACACGGTGGAGTGTCAGTCTCCTGACGCGTTGTCAAGCTGTCTGATATTATTTCTTAGCAGTAACACACACACACACACATACACACACACACACACATTAATTTGGATTATTATTATTACACACACACGTTGAGATGTTTTAGTAATGAGGGAGAAGCCATCCCTGGAGCCAGGATGTCTCCCTAGTGAGACACACCATGTCTGCTCTGTCCCCCTGCAGCTCACTGCCTCACTCCTATACCGCCCCAGAAGATGGACACCACCAGACATTAACATATCTCCAGTGCTCCTGTCTGCTGGCTCTCCACACGTTTGAAATTCATCTCTTCTCTCCAGTAACATTTGAGCAAGACGCTTCCTCGGCTATGCCCACAGGGAGAGGGAGGGGGAAGGGGGGGGGCCCTTTATGTTTTCCTCTGCTCTCTCTCTCCCCCCGTAGCCTGAAGGCTGGGAAATCGCAGTTTCACTCAGATGGAGGGGTGTGTGTCGTTGAAACAAAGCAGACAGATCCAAAACACTGCAACACAGTAAAGCCCCTGCTTTAGATAGAAACATTGCCATGGTAACTACTGTACCGTTGTCAATTTTCTCCTGAGCTTGTTATTTTGATGGAGAAAAATAGGGCAGGGTAATTGAATTTGTTTGTCTAAAAATACGTACATAATAATGTTCGCGTTCTTTTCACATCGATTAAAACCTTTTCAGTTTGATCTCTTCTGTCGTCCAATCAAATAGCATGGTGATGGTACGCCTTATTGTTTTATTTGTAGAAAACACAGGGGGAGGATGTTGGTTCTAGAATAGGAGGGTCAAATGCTGTCGGCTGCATACTGCCCATTGTGGTTCCCTGGCTAGATTTCCACCTCCGAAAGACACACATTTTTGTATTTTTTTAAATTTATTGACAAAAATTATATTTGGGTTTGGAAAGATGGGCTATGTTACAATCTACAGGACAATACATGTTAAAGGTAGACTCAGGGATATGCCATTGATGCAGAAAGTGAACAGCATGTTGGGTAAATTTATGCAACAACTAAGAGCGTTGAAGCGCAATGCTCAACTTCTTTGCTGTTTTGGTCCCGTGGCTACCATGCTGTAACAGCGTGAAGCGAACCCGTGCACATGCGCAGTACTGTGTGAGAGCCAAGTCTTGCATCTCTCTCATCTCAATATCTGTGCAGTGCTGCTCGTGGCAACTTCAAATCGCAGTCTCTTATTGCTATTCTGTTTTTGAAATGTATCAAAAATAACAATAATAATGTATAAAAGCAAAGAAACACAAGACACTTTGTTATCAGTTAAAGCATTATAATAAATATTGATTACAATCGAACCTTCTTTTTGCATTATAGAAACTTGTGTATAAAATCTGTGTTTTGTTAATCAGCTTCTTGCGGAACTTGATGTGTGTGTTTCAATGAATCACTGGAGAACAATATTTCCTTCATTGGTAGGTTTTTAAATCAAAAAGTAACATCACTCCTACAGCATATCTTATATTTTACTGTATGTTCACGAGATTCAATTCTCCCTGCAACTTCACCAGACTGCCGCTGTGTTCACTGCTCTGTGACCCTGAACGCCAGATTTCATGCTTATTTGATCCGACTGCTATCCGTGGTGCTGAATATCAGATATTGTCACTATTGCACTTGAAAAGGGCTGTAATTTCTTGTGTGGCTCCCTCAACACCTTTTTTTTGTGTGTGTGTGGAAAAAAAATGTCTCTTCCATTCATAAAGGTTGCAGACCCTGTGCTAAGGTGATCCAATCCGTGTTCCCCGTCTAGTTTCTCGCCCCTATATTTTGTTGTGGCGTAATTGTGCGCTCCCCATTATGGGGCTGTGCCATGAACTTCCTTTCTCTAAGGGCGCTGTACCATGGCACAATGATCAAAGTTGTATGATCAAAGTAGGCCTGTGTTCCTGTAATGACATTAAAGCTTTCTGTGTCGCGCCTGTTTTTTTTCACAAACAGGAAGGAGGTGATATTCAGACTGTGGCAGGGTTTGTGGCTGTGTCTGCTGTCGGCAGGAAGTCAACTAAATGGAGCTCTAGAGTTGTTTAATTGACAATAATTGTATACAAAAAAAAATGTATTAGGTCTTGTCATCTCAAAATCCACAAATTTAAGTGACTTTATACTGTTACCTTTTTAGAACCTTAAACTGTAATTTAGCCATTATCTAACAAAAAAAAAAAAACATGTTAATTGGACAGCACTTCAAATCTATTGCATTGTCTATGCAAGTTATTAGATTGTTCGTAATAATACCAAACAACACCGTAAAATGTAATTGGACGACAGCTTCAAAAGGTAAGAACAGAAAGGCAATAGAAAGGCAATTTTAGTTGAGACAAGCAGTCGAAAGGATACTATATCTGTTCACATTGTCTGCATGTATTCCAGTTCTCACAGAAATCCCCTCACTATACCATATGATTGTGTGCAATATAACACTGATGACACACTGATTTCAATCTTAATCATAATAATCATCTTTAACTATTAAAAACCCTTTAGCGTAGGCTCAAGACTTTAGTTATATTTGGTCACCGGTGCAGCAAACCTAGACAAATGTCACAGTTGACAAGCGTGTCAAACTCATCTCTGCTCCGTTGAGACATCGCTAGGAGACAACTAGAAGAAAAACAGCATGTCCTGTATCTGACCCTGTTCCTGCTGTCAGGACAGACAGACCTGAAACACGCATTCACACACCCAGAAACAGAGACACAGAGAGACACACATACACTCTTTCTCCCATACACACTGAGACACACACACACTCTCTTTCTCCCATACATACTGAGACACACACACACTCTCTTTCTCCCATACATACTGAGACACACACACTCTTTCTCCCATACATACTCACACACACACTCTTTCTCCCATACATACTGACACACACACACACTGACACACAGACCCACTCACACACAAACACACACTCAAAGCTCGCCCCACTTTGTGCTGCCTGCCAAAACTCATGGTGGATCTTGGTTATAGAAAGGGCATTTTAGCTGGTCTCTTCATCAGTCAGTCATGACAACCATTAGTGCATCCCCTAGTCCATTGGCCTACTAACAACTCAGGAGCACTTCATCCTTCTTATCTACCGCTGTGTGCTACGGATAATGAAGAGAGATGCATCTGCACTGTGCTGTCAAAAGGGACTAAGTAATGGATTATTCCTTTACTCCCCTGTTTTGGCACAATGGCATAAGAGTATTAGAAATGTAAGATTATGGGTGCCTAGTGGTTAGAGCGTTGGACTAGTAACCGAAAGGTTGCAAGTTCATATCCCCGAGCTGACAAGGTATAAATCTGTCGTTCTGCCCCTGAACAGGCAGTTAACCCACTGTTCCTAGGCCATCATTGAAAATAAGAATTTGAATTTGTCTTAACTGACTTGCCTAGTTAAATAAAGGTAAAATAAAAAATTTAATAAAAAATTGGAAAATAAGGAAAGGAAGCTGAAAGCAAAATGCTTTGTTTGTTGATGCACTGCAAAATCAAAAGGAAAAAATAACTCAAGTCTTAGGCCTGTCGCTTGACTTTACTACTGTGCGTTTTGTACACTTGAATAAAAACTCTCTCGCTCTGTCTGTCTGTCTGTCTGTCTGTCTGTCTGTCTGTCTGTCTGTCTCTGAAAGAAAGAAAGTGATCTCACTCATTCACTAACAGTCACATTGGCAACACATTAATAACATGTTTACCCTCCCTCTCTCTTTCCCCCCTCCAGAGAGCAGTCTGGATAGCCTGCAGCAGGCCCTCCACCAGTCTGTGTTCCTGTCGGCCATGTCGGCTCAACCCGGACGGGACCTACCCCTGTGCTGGGAGCAGCACTGCAAGCTGCTGCCTGGGGTGGCCGGATTGCAGGCCAGCTGCGTGGCCCACTGGACCGTGGATGAGGTGAGAGCACACACACATCTACACGCTCTCGCATACAGTTGAAGTCGGAAGTTTACATACACCTTAGCCAAATACATTTCAACTCAGTATTTCACAATTCTTGACATTTAATCCTAGTAAAAATTCCCCGTCTTAAGTCAGTTAAGATCACCACTTTATTTTAAGAATGTGAAATGTCAGAATAATAGTAGACCCAGTGATTTTATTTCAGCTTTTATTTATTTCATCACATTCCCAGTTGGTCAGAAGCCCATTCCTCCTGACAGAGCTGGTGTAACTGAGTCAGGTTTATAGACCTCCTTGCTGAAACAAATGGAGGGGTGAGGGGATGGGGGGTGATTTTGAGATTCAGCCGATGTCTTACCTTAGTTTGTTTCTTCATCTGGTATTGTATCTTGTACAGGTTATTATAGGCCCTTGTATAGGTTATTATAGGTTATTATAAGCCCTTGTACGGGCCCTTGTATTGTTGAGTTTGCTGTACAAGTGGCTTGCTGCAGTGTAAAGGATTCCATTTTCCCTTAGTTCACTTATAGACAACATTATTCCCTTTATATGAACGTTTGTTATGTAACCCAGTTGTCTGTCAGTTGGGTTTATAGGAACCAGCGTCCTCCCTCATGTAAAGTACTGTCCAGTCTGTCTCCTCTCCACGCTGTCATTTCTCTTCTACTGTTGATATCAGGCTTCATGAGCTTGACAAAGGCACATCACCATAGCAACCAGGTGTGACCGTAAACTTTGACACTAGCAACCAGAGAGCCTCGTGGTAAATAGACTCAGAGATTTGACTGTTTGTTTACAGTTGATGCATTGTGGGCATAAAGGAGAGAGTGGTAGATATGCAATGGTAATGTGTAGGCGTATGAATAATGTTTTCAATCATTTTATTGGTGTGGTTAGTCCTCGCAGTTCCCTCAGTCTGCTCTATTGAACAGACTAGCATCATTTCTTAGTCCCTTTGTATTGTGGTTTAAACCTGCTTTGTCAAGCCAAATTGATATCAATCCAAATCTATTGAAATGTCAGCCGTCACTTGAGAAAAAGAAAAATCCTTGGATGTTTGCCTCTCTGGTTCGAGTACGAGACTCAAATGAAATATCAGAATCCCTCAGCGAGGCCGCTCCACTCTTAAGAATTAATTGACATGCCTACGTACCCGTCTAAACGGCGTGCGCGATACGGCCAACGCCACGATCCTCCTGCGGTTGCTAAGCACTCTCTCTTCATCTCTGTTGATTGATGAGATGAGGCTACCGGACTTAATGTGATTATTCCCCTTTCGCTACACACACACACACACACACCTTCTCCGCTCCTCGCTGCCGCCACTGAGCATCTCCAACGGTAACGAGGTCAAACACCTGTGTTACGGGTTTGAGTATTTTCCAACTAATGCGAGCACCAATGAGGCATACCAGGGGGAAGAAAGAGAGGAGGGAAGATAGGAAAGAGAGAAGAGGAGAGAAAGATCTGACGCCCTCACAGCACAGATTGAAGAGAGAGATGCTACAGTAGAGGTAACCAAGACTATCTCTGAACTCACAACAGCAACGCAACGTGTTGTGGGACATTCAGATATATATTGGGAACGTTATTATTCATCATAACCAATCACGTTAATTTCAAAGAGGGTTATAGTTTGAATGAACAAATGGTAATTTGGGCTACTGTCCTCCAAAGAGTTTGATTTGGCTAATGAGAGGCAAGGGGGGTCACCTGGGAAGGCAGTAGGGTTGGTAGGGCTGAAGCAGTGAAGAGTGGTGGCTAGCTGTGTTACCTGTGTGAATGTGAAATAATCAGTAAAGAAACCCAGCATCCAAGATGCAACATAACTATATTACGTTGAACAAACGCACCCCTCTGACGTCTAGAATAAGGCATCACGTAGGCTTTTCTGGACGTTTCAATCTGCAAAGTTCAGTGTTGTGCCTGCCGAATATGGCCCAGGCTTGTCTTATGACAGCAACCTGCAAACCTGCAGAGAGGGGGAGGATAGAATGTCATCGAGTTTTATCGGAGGTGGATGTTTTGTCTTGGCGGTTGTGGGGATTTGGCAGAGTGGAAGGTGTGAGATTGCAGTAGAGAGAAAGAGAGGAGGACTGTAAAGGGATCGACTAGAGGGAGAAGAGCACTGCTTGAGTAACACCCACTAACACCCCCCCCCCCCCCCCCCCCCCAGCCTACAGATGTTTCCCTACTTCACCCATGCCCCTCATAGTCAGGAAGTCCCTAGCCAAGGTTCTATAGCTTAAGCCTATAGCTTGATAGCCAAGAGCAGTACTGAATGGGCACAGTTCACTATCACCAATCAGCCAGCACTTCTCCAACCTAACCAGTAGCTAATTGATTGGTTTTAGCATTGCACCATGTAATAGCAGACACTATCATCCAAAGCACTGTGCAAACATATAAAAAATAATATTACAATCCTTTTGGGAATTGTACCCACAGCCTTGGCATTGTTAGCATCACACTTTTACCTACTGAGCCACAGTCCTGGAGCATCAGTATCTCCTGTATCTTCATCAACCCTCTCATACATATCTATTGAGATGGTACGTCCTGTGCATTTCCCATCTCCTTTCAGCATTCAGCTGGGACATACTGTAGTTAAGGTACTAGAAACTCAGGCTGAATCTTTCATTCATGGGGTTCATTATCCTGCCAACTCTTGATCCCGATCATATCTATTGACTCATTCCACTACAGTGACACTACAATGACTATAACCCATCTGGCATTCAACTCCCACAACCCCCCTCTCTATCAAAGAGAGAGAGAGTCAAAGTTCTTCAAAAGCAGCGCTTTCAAACGGAAAGGTCAATGTTTCAGGCCCCTTTGCCTGGACTCCTGCGAGGCCAATTATAGCCCATCATATTTTCCTAAGGGGCGAAAGAAGAGAGGGTGTCAGCAGCCGATGTGGAGGAGAGGAGAATGTCCTCTTGTGCCACCTTCCGTGGGAGTAGTGCTGGGAGTCTCACTAAATTGCCATGGGACCAGCCTCGCCAAGGCTCTGGTCTAAGTGTGCTGCTCTCGCACCCAGGACTGTAACAGGCTTCTAATGCTTGAACCACTCCTGCCACACTTTAACACACACTGGCTGGAGAGGTTTACAATGCCAATATGGCTGACGAAAACACTTCGCTTACTGAGCCATTTGCATTTGTAGCACTGGAGCACATACTCGGAATTGTATGGTGTATGGTATTTGAACCCGGTACAGGCTACTGGCCAGTTCCTTCAAGGAGCCATGTACAGATGCTGCATTTTCACGATTCTGCATAGCAGAGATGGAAAAACCTTATTGGTGTCCACAGACTCATAACCTGTAGCGACAGCATCCTCTAGCTCCATTGACATCTATGAACACTGACATTCAATTGCTGTGCCTTCTAGCCACTGTGGCCTTGTTCAGATTCTCTTGAAACGCACTCTTCCTTCCAGTCATGTCAGATAGGTGATTACTTCAAGGCAGGAAGGATCCATTTTAAGAACAGGGCCTGGGTCTGAGTGGAGAGGGACATCTGTGTTTATTTTTGGACTGGCCAGTGATGCACATTGAGGTAATAGATTTTGGGAGGTGTTATTTCAGTGTGTTAGCGAGGTGAGGTCTGAAGGGTCCGAGACTTGACCAAACTGCTCTTTCATAATCAGTCCTATAGCTCAGCTGTTTAGCACACCCTCATGTAGCATGAATGCAAAAAAAAACATGACATCAGCGAGATCAGCTATTATGGGATAGCTGTTATGTTGTTTTTCTGTCAACACTTACTCTGATTTTATTTACTGAAACCCTTCATCTTAAGGCCTAAATAACAATTTCAAAGGAATGACATAGCATATGTCATGATCAGTCATGACTTATGTTATGTTATGTTATGTTGGCCTTATGACTGGGAGAGTTCAAGCAAAGTGTTACTATGGTAATTACACAAGATACAGTTGAAGTCAGAAGTTTACATACACCGTAGCCAAATACATTTAAACTCAGTTTTTCACAATTCCTGAAATCCTAGTAAAAATTCCCTGTCTTAGGTCAGTTAGGATCACCAGTTTATTTTAAGAATAATAGTAGAGAGAGTGATTTATTTCAGCTTTTATTGAATTCATCACATTCCCAGTTGGTCAGAAGTTCACATTCACTCAATTGGTACTTGGTAACATTGCCTTTAAATTGTTTAACTTGGGTCAGATGTTTCGGGTAGACTTCCACAACCTTCCCACAATAAGTTGGGTTAATTTTGGCCCATTCCTCCTGACAGAGCTGGTGTAACTGAGTCAGGTTTGTAGGCCTCCTTGCTCGCATACTCTTTTTTTCAGTTCTGCCCACAAATTTTCTATAGGATTGAGGTCGGGGCTTTGTGATGGCCAATCCAATACCTTGACTTTGTTGTTCTTAAGCCATTTTGCCACAACTTTGGAAGTATGTTTGGGGTCATTGTCCATTTGGAAGACCCATTTGCGACCGAGGTTTAACTTCCTGCGGATCAGTGTGATGCTGGTGAAATCACAAGTGCAAGTGAAAAGTGAAATCACAAGTTGCGACACGAAAGTCAGAAATAGCGATATAATATATGCCTTACTTTTGAAGATCTTCTGTTGGCACTCCAAAAGGTCCCAGGTACATTACAAATGGTCATTTGTGTTTGATAAACTCCTTTATATCCATAAAAACTCAGTTTAGCTGTCACGCTTCAGTCAATAATCCACTCTGTTTCCTTCCTTCAAAATGCATACAAAATGAATCCCAAACATTACAAATAAACTTATCCAAACAAGTCAATCAATGTTTATAATCACACCTTAGGTACCCTAATATGCAAATAAACGATAACGTTTAAGACAGAGAATCGTTATTGTCTTTACCGGAGAAAAATACCAAAATACACGCTCTCATTCACGCGCTTGGAAACACTACAGCCAAAATGGGAGCCACCTAGAAAGACTACAATTTCTGGCTAATTTTTCCAAACTCCAGCCTGAAACTCTTTCTAAAGACTGTTGACATCTAGTGGAAGCCCTAGGAACTGCAATCAGGCACGATTTCTCCCTATTATAAAAGTCCCAGCCATTGAAATCAGTGGTAGGACGAAAAAAAGTTTTTGGAATGGTTTGTCCTCGGGGTTATTATTTTAACAGTTTTAGAAACTTTAGAGTGTTTTCTATCCAAATCTACCAATTATATGCATATCCTAGCTTCTGGGCCTGAGTAGCAGGCAGTTTACTTTGGGCACGCTTTTCATCCGGACGTCAAAATACCGCCCCCTATCCCAAAGAAGTTAACTTCCTCACTGATGTCTTGAGATGTTGCTTCAATATATCCACATAATTTTTCTTCCTCATGAAGCCATCTATTTTGGGAAGTGCACCAGTCCCTCCTGCAGCAAAGCACCCCTACAACATGATGCTGCCACCCCTGTGCTTCACGGTTGGGATGGTGTTCTTTGTCTGGCAAGCAAGCATCCCCCTTTTTCCTCCAAGACATTTCTCCAAAAAGTATGATGTTTGTCCCCATATGCAGTTGCAAACCGTAGTCTGGCATTTTTATGGCGGTTTTAGAGCAGTGGCTTCTTGCTTGCTGAGCGGCCTTTCAGGTTATGTCAATATAGGACTCGTTTTTACTGTGGATATAGATACTTTTGTACCTGTTTCCTCCAGCATCTTCACAAGGTCCTTTGCTGTTGTTCTGGGATTGATTTGCACATCTCACACCAAAGTACGTTCATCTCTAGGAGACCAAACACGTCTCCTTCCTGAGCGGTATGATGGCTGTGTGGTCCCATGGTGTTTATACTTGCGTACTATTGTTTGTACAGATGAACGTGGTACCTTCAGGCATTTGGAAATTGCTCCCAAGGATGAACCAGACTTGTGGTGGTCTCAATTTTTTTTTTCTGAGGTCTTGGCTGATTTCTTTTGATTTTCTATGATGTCAAGGAAAGAGGCACTGAGTTTGAAGGTAGGCCTTGAAATACATCCACAGTTACACCTCCAATTGACTCAAATTTGGTCAATTAGCATATCAGAAGCTTCTAAAGATATGAGATCATTTTCTGGAATTTTCCAAGCTGAATAAAGGCCCAGTCAATTTAGTGTATGTAAACTTCTGACCCACTGGAATTGTGATCCAGTGAATTACAAGTGAAATAATCTGTCTGTAAACAATTGTTGGAAAAATTACTTGTGTCATGCACAAAGTAGATGTTCTAATTGACTTGTCAAACTATTGTTTGTTAACAAGACATTTGTGGAGTGGTTTAAAAACGAGTTTTAATGACTCCAACCTAAGTGTATGTAAACTTCCGACTTCAACTGTACCTGCCATTGAGACGGTCTCCCAGACGCTAAACTGTCTGTCCTCTGCTTGTCTTTGTCCAGGTGGCTGACTTCATCCACTCTCTCCCCGGCTGCGATGAACAAGCCAATCAGTTCAAAGAGGAGGTAAGAGGACACAACATCTGGACCTCCTCTAGTCTCCCAGTCTGGAGTCAACTAAGAGTTTTAAGGCTTGTCTTCCTCCGTAAGGCTAAGTAAATGAGGGGAAACGTGCGGAGTAGCCTTTGCTGTTACAGTTGTCTGCAACAAAACACCCAGAGGAATGGATTCCCCTCTTTTTCCCCCCCTCCCCTGTGTTTGGTTAGGGTTAGTTTGCGTTGAGAATTATACTGACGTAAGGAGACATCACTGGAATACAAAGCAATTAATTGGAAGCTAATAGCGGTAGTGATTAGCATTCCGAGCACAGCCATATTTGATTTGCCTCAGCTAATCTGACTACAGTATTTGCCACTGGTCTCTTGGTTGTTGAAATCCCTCTTTCAGCAATCCCAGTTGAGGCTCCACAGTTGTGAAACCCTACCTCTTTGAAGAGTTATTGTAAATAACTCTCACGCCCCCCCCAAATACTAGTACTGTATTTGCTGATATATACTTTGAGGAAAAATGTACTTGATGTAATGTGTTATCTTAAGATGAATGCGCTAATTGTAAGACTCAAATGTAAAATGTGTATTGTGACTGGCATGTCTAGTCGTTGGACAAGACATCACAATCTGATCCAACTGATAAGTACTTGATTACCATTTCATAAATTAAATATGAATTGTATGACTAGTGTCCACTGATCAAACTGCTCATACTCTATATAGTGACATATAACATAGGGCCATCTGTAGCCCTTAGAGAGTGAGAGGGATTTTTTTTACCTCTCTCACTGGGTTCAATTGACTGCACATCAGCTGTTGACCCATGCTGTAATCTGATTGGTTGTCTTCCAACAGCAAATCGACGGGAAGGCCTTGTTGCTGCTGACCCAGCGCGACATCGTCAAGATCATGAGTGTAAAACTCGGCCCTGCCCTCAAGATCTACAACTCTATCTTAATGTTCAAGCACGCTGAGGACAACCAATCGGCAGCCGGCAACGCCAACACATGAAGCATCGGAAGCCACACCCACCAGACCCATCTTATGTGTCTGTCAAACACATAGGTTCCTGCTCCTTCTCTTTGGCCTACAGGCACTTGAGTTCAAGGACTTAAACTAAAGCCGATACATGATCTGTCCAGACCTATGGACTTTCAGGTTACTGTGTGTGTGTGTGTGTGTGTGTGTGTGTGTGTGTGTGTGTGTGTGTGTGTGTGTGTGTGTGTGTCTTGGACACAGCCTCAATCTGCCTTTAACACTCAAACGTAGGTGTCATGAAGGTTAACTCAACAAAACCCGCATTTCCAGATATACAGCACAGTTTTCTATGTCTTTTACGCTGTAACTTCTCCCTTCTTTACTTTCCCTTACAGATGTGACAATCACCACCAACAGTATAAAGCCATGACAAACCTGTGTTTTTTCTGGGTCATCACGGTGCTACGTGTATTCCGAATACAAACAGTCTACATCACAGTACGGGAGTTGACCTCTGGTACCAGTTTACGATCTCTGTCTACCGACTCAAACTGAGATGCATACTGTAAACGTGTCTGCCATTTTGATTCTATTTTGTATGAATGTTAATTATGATATGTTACAGTACTTGTATGGACTCACCTATATTTATTGTGAAAAATATCTAGGTGTTTGCATAGTTGAAGGAAATTAATATATTATATATGAGCAAATTGTTTTTGAAAATATCAAAAGGGTTTTTGTTTTAAATTCAGAATTTATTTAATTTGATAATATTATTTAATTTGCATATTAGAAGAATGAAAAATAATTTACGTTTAAGGAAAATGTAAAACCATGGGATAGTTTTGAGCTGAAGATAATCTAAATAAGTATAATTTCTGTTATTATAATGTTATATTAGTTGAGATATCTTAGACTTACTTTTTGTTGAAACTGTAACTCTAGAGTCAGTTAACATGTATGTTTGTCTTTATGAACCCTTTGCTCCATTCGAGTAGACCAGGACCAATATTGTCTGTTTAGTTTTTACATTTTACCATTGGGGGTAAGTTCTCTCACAGTCACAATAGGTTGAAGGTGTTTTCTTATTATTGAAGAACAGCATACTTGCTCTTCTGCACAATTTAAGAGTTTAATCTTATATTTTGCTATAACTTGGAATTTAAGCTATATACTGAAACAAATGCTCTATCATTTGCTCTCTAGTCTTCATATACATGTTGCTACTAAAATGCAACCAAACTCCATTGAAACTTCAGGAATGTGAAGAAACTTTTCACTGTACTTTCTGCTATTTTTTTCCTTATAGGGACTTTCTCTCTATCCCAAAATGTTGAGCATACAGAAAGGTATATTTTATTCTGATGCTGCTTGTCTTTCTTACTGCTTTAATGTGTCAGACTGCTGTTTTAGTGCATGGAAAATACCGTTACATTTTGGTACAACCTCCAATATGGAGGTAGATATCCACCGAAACATATTTAGGAGACTCACAATCTATTTGGGGTGATATCTACCTTCATATATCGCTCCCTTATCTATGAAAATGACAACTAATTTAACCGTGAATATATGGGCTGTACATATTTGTAAACCCTGTTTCTTACACGGAATTAACACTTTGTACAACTCGATGGATTCATATTACGTGATTTCACAACCCAAATAAACAGTGCAAAGGTCCTGTTGACTCTGGAACTTTTTCTTCTCAAGCTAATTCAGCATTATTTAAATACTTTTTTTTGGACAACCGCAGTGCAAAGCCTCAAGCCCAAACTTAATTCTACATTTCAAAGTCCCCCTTCGACATTATTGTTATGTAATGGAAATAAATGAAATGGAAAGAAATTTAGAGAGAGTTATTCATCTGCAGATAGTGCTATTTTGAAGACCACTTTCTATTTGATTTGCACAGCAGCATGTTCTGGTGGACGGAGTCGACAATTGATTTGGATACTGGCAGTCCTGTGTGGTGTGACACGTTCAGATCTGACAGCAAATGAGTCATCCACTGCTGCACAACCAGACTGACAATGAAACACTGCTGTGCAAATCAAAGCAAATGTTATTGGTCACATGCACCGAATACAACAGGTGTAGACTTGACAGTGAAATGCTTACTTACGAGGCCATTCCTAACAATGCAGAGTTAGAAAGTAAGACAAATATTTGCGAAATAAAAAAAGGAAACAGTAACACAAATACAATAATGCAGCTATATGCAAAGAGTACCAGTACCAAGTCAATGTGCAGGGGTATGAGGTAATTGAGGTAATACAGTATGTACAGTTGAAGTCGAAAGTTTACATACAGTTAGGTTGGAGTCATTAAAACTCGTTTTTCAACCACTCCACACCTTTCTTGTTAACAAACTATAGTTTAGGCAAGTCGGCAAGGACATAATTTATTTGTATTTTTTTATTATTTCACTTATAATTCACTGAATCACAATTCTAGTGGGTCAGAAGTTTACATACACTAAGGTGACTGTGCCTTTAACCAGCTTGGAAAATTCCAGAAAAGGATGTCATGGCTTTAGAAGCTTTTGATAGGCTAATTGACCAAATTTGAGTCAATTGGAGGTGTACCTGTGGCTGTATTTCAAGGCCTACCTTCAAACTGGGAAATGGGGAAAATCAAAAATGGGAAAATCAAAAGAAATCAGCCAAATTGTAGACCTCCACAAGTTCATCCATGGAAGCAATTTCCATGGAAGCAATTTCCAAACACCTGACGGTATCACGTTCATCTGTACAAACAATAGTACGCAACTATAAACACCATGGGACCACGCAGCCGTCATACCGCTCAGGGAGGAGACGCGTTCTGTCTCCTAGAGATGAACGTACTTTGGTGCGAAAAGTGCAAATCAATCCCAGAACAACAACAAAGGACCTTGTGAAGATGCTGGAGGAAACGGGTAAAAAAGTATCTATATCCACAGTAGAACGAGTCCTATATCGGCTACACCAGCTCTGTCAGGAGGAATGGGCCAAAATTAACCCAACTTATTGTGGGAAGCTTGTGGAAGGCTACCCGAAATGTTTAACCCAAGTTAAATGGCAATGTTACCAAATACTAATGGAGTGAACGTAAACTTCTGACCCACTGGGAATGTGATGAAATAAATAAAAGCTGAAATAAATCATTCTCTACTATTATTCTGTAATTTAACATTCTTAAAATAAAGTGGTGATCCTAACTGACCTAAAACAGGGAATTTTTACTATGATTAAATGTCAGGAATTGTGAAATACTGAGTTTAAATGTATTTGGCTAAGGTGTATGTAAACGTCTGACTTCAACTGTACATGCGGGTAGGGGTAAAGTGACTTGGCAACAGAATATATAATAAACAGAGTAGCAATTGCGTATGTGAAGAGTGTGTGTGTGTGTGTGTGCTGTCAAAATGCGTATGTGTGTTGTAGTGTCAGTGTAGTATGTGTGAGTGTGGGCAGAGTCAGTGCAAAATAATGAAGATTAAATAATAAAGGGGTTGATGTAAAATGTTTGGGCAGCCATTTAATTGATTGTTCAGCAGTCTTATGGCTTGGGAGTAGAAGCTGTTCAGGTGCCTTTTGGTCCCAGACTTGGCGTTCCGGTACCGATTCGGTAGCAGGAGTCTTGGATCATTTTTAGGGCCTGCCTCTGACACCGCCTGGTATAGTGGTCCTGGATGGCAGGGAGTTCGGCCCCAGTGATGTACAGGTCCGTACACAATACCGTCTGTAGCGCCTTGTGGTCAGTTGCCGAGCAGTTGACATACCAAGCGGTGATGCAGCCAATCAAGATTCTCTCAATGGTGCAGCTGTAGAACTTTGAGTCTTTGAGGACGACATACCAATTATTTTCAGCCTCCTGAGGGGGAAGAGTCGTTGCCGTACACTCTTCACAGCGGAGTTTATGTGCTTGGATCATGAATAGGTCCTAAGTGATGTGGACACAGAGGAACTTGAAGCTCGACCCGCTCCACTACCGCCGCGTTGATGTGAATGGTGGCGTGTTCGGCCCTTTGTTTCCTGTAGTCCACGATCAGCTCATTTTTCTTGCTGACGTTGAGGGAAAGGTTGTTGTCCTGGCACCACACTGCCAGGTCTCTGACCCACCTATAAGCTGTCTCATCGTCATCGGTGATCAGGCCAACCACCGTTGTGTCGTCAGAAAAGTTAATGAAAAGTTAATGATGGTGTTGGAGTCGTGGCCATTCAGTCGTGGGTGAACAGAGAGTACAGGAGGGGACTGAGCATGCACCCCAGATGTTGTGGGTCAGTGTAGCGGATGTGTTGCTGCCTACCCTCACCACCTGGGACCCATCAGGATGTCCAGGATCCAGTTGCAGAGGGAGGTGTTCAGTCCCAGGGTCCTTAGCTTAGTGATGAGCTTTGTGGACACTATGGTGTTGAACGCTGAGCTGTAGTCAATGAACAGCATTCATACATAGGTGTTCCTTTTGTCCAGGTGGGAAAGGGCAGTGTGGAGTGTGATTGAGATTGCGTCATCTGTGGATCTGTTGGGGCAGTATGCGAATTGGAGAGGGTCTAGAGTTTCCGGCTTGAGCAAGTGGGGGATAGAAATATGGTCAGATTTGCCAAATGGAGGATGAGGGAGAGCTTTGTATGCGTTTCTGTGTGTGGAGTAAAGGTGGTCTAGAATAGTTTTTTCCCTCTGGTTGCACATGTGACATGCTGGTAGAAATGAGGTAAAACGGGTTTAAGTTTGCCTGCATTTAAGTCCCCGGCCACTAGGAGCGCTGCTTTTGGATGAGCATTTTCTGTTTGTCGTGGTAAAGAGACGGCTACAAATAATAAAGATAAGAAGGTATTCTACCTCAGGCGAGCAATACCTCAAGACTTCTTTAATATTAGACATCGCGCAACAGCAGTTCTTGACAATAGACAGACACCCCCGCCCCTTGTCAGACGTAGCTGCTCTGTCCTGCCGATGCACGGAGAAGCCAGCCAGCTCTATATTATCAGTGTTGTCGTTTAGCCACGTCTAGGTGAAACATATGATATTACCGTTTTTAATGTCCCGTTGGTAGGATAGTCTTAATCATAGATCTTCCAATTTGTTTTCCAATGATTACACGTTGGCCAATAATACGGAGGGTAGTGGTGGTTTATCTACTCGATGGCAAATTCTTACAAGGCACCCCGTCCTCCTCCCCTTTTCCTCTGGCTTTTCTTCACGCTGATAACGGTGATTTGGGCCTTGTCTTGACAAATGGTATATCGTTCACGTCAGACTGATCTTTGTCCAGTTCGAGGTGAGTAATTGTTGTTCTGATGTCCAGAAGGTATTTTCGGTCATAAGAGACGGTAGCAGCAACATCATGTACAAAATGAATTACAAACGATGCGAAAATGGCACAGTTGGCACAGTTGGTTAGGAGCCTGTAAAACGTCAGCCATCCCCTACAGCGCCATTATAATTGAATATGTAAATACCTACACGCAAACACACTGACTGAACAAAATAGATGCACGTGATCATGGCTGGTATGGAGTGTTTTGATATAACCCAGCAGAGTATATGGAGGCACATCCCACATCATGTGCAGGCTTCACCCTCTAAACCATCCGTATTTTATGTTCTGTCTCTTGATGTAGAGTGCGCAGTAAGCCTATGTATCAAATCTATATTGATGTGATCATTGTAACGAACCCTTATAGACATTGTGGATGGGTGTCTCTTAAAGTGTGTTTGGATGCAGTTATGCTCTGCACAGTACTGGAAATGGTAGCTTGAGAAACAAAGTCTATGTGATGTATTACCATCTCCCCACTGACTTAAACTGTAATTTGAAGGTTCCTTTTAACTCTCTGCACTACAGGTAATGATCTAGTTACTGCAGTGTTCATTTGTTTAATGTACAACTGAGAATGCAGATCCAGTATATATTCTTATCACTGGTAGAAAATATACGGGAAGGTTTTATAGTGATCATAAATGTTTTCACTTTTTTTTTTTTATCTGTGGGTTAAAGGTCGGCTGTATAATAACAGTGGAAATAAATGACTCTGGGCGTAAAGTAGGGAAATTGTTGGTGCAATTTCGCTCAGTGCAATATTCCCTGTTGTTGCCTCTGGGAACACTCTCTCTCTCTCTCCCCCTCACTTTCTCTCTCTCCCCCTCACTTTCTATCTCGCTCCCCCTCACTTTCTCTCTCGCTCCCCCTCACTCTCTCTCTCTCTCCCCCTCACTTTCTCTCTCTCCCCCTCACTTTCTCTCTCTCCCCCTCACTTTCTCTCTCTCCCCCTCACTTTCTCTCTCTCCCCCTCACTTTCTCTCTTTCTCCCCCTCACTTTCTCTCTCTCCCCCTCACGTCCTCTTACTCTCTCTCTCCCCCTCACGTCCTCTTACTCTCTCTCTCCCCCTCACGTCCTCTTACTCTCTCTCTCCCCCTCACATCCTCTTACTCTCTCTCTCCCTCTCACGTCCTCTTACTCTCTCTCCCCCTCACGTCCTCTTACTCTCTCTCTCCCCCTCACATCCTCTTACTCTCTCTCCCCCTCACTTTCTCTCTCGCTCCCCCTCACTCTCTCTCTCCCCCTCACTTTCTCTCTCCCCCTCACTTTCTCTCTCTCCCCCTCACTTTCTCTCTCTCCCCCTCACTTTCTCTCTCTCCCCCTCACTTTCTCTCTCTCCCCCTCACTTTCTCTCTCTCCCCCTCACTTTCTCTCTCTCCCCCTCACTTTTTCTCTATCTCCCCCTCACTTTCTCTCTCTCCCCCTCACGTCCTCTTACTCTCTCTCTCCCCCTCACGTCTTCTTACTCTCTCTCTCCCCCTCACGTCCTCTTACTCTCTCTCTCCCCCTCACGTCCTCTTACTCTCTCTCTCCCTCTCACGTCCTCTTACTCTCTCTCCCCCTCACATCCTCTTACTCACTCTCTCCCCCTCACATCCTCTTACTCTCGCTCCCCCTCACTTTCTCTCTCTCTCCCCCTCACTTTCTCTCTCCCCCTCACTTTCTCTCTCTCCCCCTCACTTTCTCTCTCTCCCCCTCACTTTCTCTCTCTCCCCCTCACTTTCTCTCTCTCCCCCTCACGTCCTCTTACTCTCTCTCTCCCCCTCACGTCCTCTTACTCTCTCTCTCCCCCTCACGTCCTCTTACTCTCTCTCCCCCTCTCGTCCTCTTACTCTCTCTCCCCCTCACGTCCTCTTACTCTCTCTCTCCCTCATGTCCTCTTACTCTCTCTCTCCCCCTCACGTCCTCTTACTCTCTCTCCCCCTCACGTCCTCTTACTCTCTCTCTCCCCCTCACGTCCTCTTACTCTCTCTCCCCCTCTCGTCCTCTTACTCTCTCTCCCCCTCACGTCCTCTTACTCTCTCTCTCCCTCATGTCCTCTTACTCTCTCTCTCCCCCTCACTTCCACTTATTATCTCTCTCCCCTCTCTCTCTCTCCCTCACGTCCTTTTATTCTCTCTCTCCCCTCTCTCCCTCTCACGTCCTCTTATTCTCTCTCTCCCCCTCACGTCCTCTTACTCTCTCTCCCCCTCTCGTCCTCTTACTCTCTCTCCCCCCTCACGTCCTCTTACTCTCTCTCTCTCCCTCACGTCCTCTTACTCTCTCTCTCCCCCTCACGTCCTCTTACTCTCTCTCTCCCCCTCACGTCCTCTTACTCTCTCTCTCCCCCTCACGTCCTCCTACTCTCTCTCTCCCCCTCACGTCCTCTTACTCTCTCTCTCGCCTCACGTCCTCTTATTCTCTCTCTCCCCTCTCTCTCCCTCTCACGTCCTCTTACGTCCTCTTACTCTCTCTCTCCCCCTCACGTCCTCTTACTCTCTCTCTCTCCCTCACGTCCTCTTACTCTCTCTCTCCCCCTCACGTCCTCTTACTCTCTCTCTCCCCCTCACGTCCTCTTACTCTCTCTCTCCCCCTCACGTCCTCTTACTCTCTCTCTCTCACGTCCTCTCACGTCCTCTTACTCTCTCTCTCCCCCTCACGTCCTCTTACTCTCTCTCTCCCCCTCACGTCCTCTTACTCTCTCTCTCCCCCTCACGTCCTCTTATTCTCTCTCTCCACTCTCTCTCTCCCCCTCACGTCCTCTTACTCTCTCTCTCCCTCACGTCCTCTTACTCTCTCTCCCCCTCACGTCCTCTTACTCTCTCTCTCCCCCTCACATCCTCTTACTCTCTCCCCCTCACGTCCTCTTACTCTCTCTCTCCCCCTCACATCCTCTTACTCTCTCTCTCCCCCTCACGTCCTCTTACTCTCTCTCTCCCCCTCACGTCCTCTTACTCTCTCTCTCCCCATCACATCCTCTTACTCTCTCCCCCTCACGTCCTCTTACTCTCTCTCTCCCCCTCACATCCTCTTACTCTCTCTCTTCCCCTCACGTCCTCTTACTCTCTCTCTCCCCCTCACGTCCTCTTACTCTCTCTCTCTCCCTCACGTCCTCTTATTCTCTCTCTCCCCTCTCTCTCTCCCCCTCACGTCCTCTTACTCTCTCTCTCCCCCTCACGTCCTCTTATTCTCTCTCTCCCCTCTCTCTCTCCCTCTCACGTCCTCTTACTCTCTCTCCCCCTCACATCCTCTTACTCACTCTCTCCCCCTCACATCCTCTTACTCTCACTCCCCCTCACTTTCTCTCTCTCTCCCCCTCACTTTCTCTCTCCCCCTCACTTTCTCTCTCTCCCCCTCACTTTCTCTCTCTCCCCCTCACTTTCTCTCTCTCCCCCTCACTTTCTCTCTTTCTCCCCCTCACTTTCTCTCTCTCCCCCTCACGTCCTCTTACTCTCTCTCTCCCCCTCACGTCCTCTTACTCTCTCTCCCCCTCTCATCCTCTTACTCTCTCTCCCCCTCACGTCCTCTTACTCTCTCTCTCCCTCATGTCCTCTTACTCTCTCTCTCCCCCTCACGTCCTCTTACTCTCTCTCCCCCTCACGTCCTCTTACTCTCTCTCTCCCCCTCACGTCCTCTTACTCTCTCTCCCCCTCTCGTCCTCTTACTCTCTCTCCCCCTCACGTCCTCTTACTCTCTCTCTCCCTCATGTCCTCTTACTCTCTCTCTCCCCCTCACTTCCACTTATTATCTCTCTCCCCTCTCTCTCTCCCCCTCACGTCCTTTTATTCTCTCTCTCCCCTCTCTCCCTCTCACGTCCTCTTATTCTCTCTCTCCCCCTCACGTCCTCTTACTCTCTCTCCCCCTCTCGTCCTCTTACTCTCTCTCTCCCCCTCACGTCCTCTTACTCTCTCTCTCTCCCTCACGTCCTCTTACTCTCTCTCTCCCCCTCACGTCCTCTTACTCTCTCTCTCCCCCTCACGTCCTCTTACTCTCTCTCTCCCCCTCACGTCCTCCTACTCTCTCTCTCCCCCTCACGTCCTCTTACTCTCTCTCTCGCCTCACGTCCTCTTATTCTCTCTCTCCCCTCTCTCTCCCTCTCACGTCCTCTTACTCTCTCTCTCCCCCTCACGTCCTCTTACTCTCTCTCTCCCCCTCACGTCCTCTTACTCTCTCTCTCTCCCTCACGTCCTCTTACTCTCTCTCTCCCCCTCACGTCCTCTTACTCTCTCTCTCCCCCTCACGTCCTCTTACTCTCTCTCTCTCCCCCTCACGTCCTCTTACTCTCTCTCTCCCCCTCACGTCCTCTTACTCTCTCTCTCCCCCTCACATCCTCTTATTCTCTCTCTCCCCTCTCTCTCTCCCCCTCACGTCCTCTTACTCTCTCTCTCCCCCTCACGTCCTCTTACTCTCTCTCTCCCCCTCACGTCCTCTTATTCTCTCTCTCCACTCTCTCTCTCCCCCTCACGTCCTCTTACTCTCTCTCTCCCCCTCACATCCTCTTACTCTCTCCCCCTCACGTCCTCTTACTCTCTCTCTCCCCCTCACATCCTCTTTCTCTCTCTCTCCCCCTCACGTCCTCTTACTCTCTCTCTCCCCCTCACGTCCTCTTACTCTCTCTCTCCCCATCACATCCTCTTACTCTCTCCCCCTCACGTCCTCTTACTCTCTCTCTCCCCCTCACATCCTCTTACTCTCTCTCTCCCCCTCACGTCCTCTTACTCTCTCTCTCCCCCTCACGTCCTCTTACTCTCTCTCTCTCCCTCACGTCCTCTTATTCTCTCTCTCCCCTCTCTCTCTCCCCCTCACGTCCTCTTACTCTCTCTCTCCCCCTCACATCCTCTTACTCTCTCTCTCCCCCTCACGTCCTCTTACTCTCTCTCTCCCCCTCACGTCCTCTTACTCTCTCTCTCCCTCACGTCCTCTTACTCTCTCTCTCCCCCTCACGTCCTATTATTCTCTCTCTCCCCCCACGTCCTCTTACTCTCTCTCTCCCCTCTCTCTCTCTCCCCCTCACGTCCTCTTACTCTCTCTCCCCCTCACATCCTCTTACTCTCTCTCCCCCTCACGTCCTCTTACTCTCCCCCTCACGTCCTCTTACTCTCCCACTCACGTCCTCTTACTCTCCCCCTCACGTCCTCTTACTCTCTCTCTCTCCCTCACGTCCACTTATTCTTTCTCTCCCCTCTCTCTCTCCCCCTCACGTCCTCTTACTCTCTCTCTCCCCCTCACGTCCTCTTACTCTCTCTCTCCCCCTCACGTCCTCTTACTCTCTCTCTCCCCCTCACGTCCTCTTACTCTCTCTCCCCCTCACGTCCTCTTACTCTCTCTCGTCCTCTTACGTCCTCTTACTCTCTCTCTCCCCCTCACGTCCTCTTACTCTCTCTCTCCCCTCTCTCTCTCTCCCCCCTCACGTCCTCTTACTCTCTCTCTCCCTCACATCCTCTTACTCTCTCTCTCCCCTCACGTCCTCTTACTCTCTCTCTCCCCCTCACGTCCTCTTACTCTCTCTCTCCCTCTCTCTCTCTCCCCTCACGTCATCTTACTCTCTCTCTCTCCCTCACGTCCTCTTACTCTCTCTCTCCCCTCTCTCTCTCTCTCCCTCACGTCCTCTTACGTCCTCTTACTCTCTCTCTCCCCTCTCTCTCTCTCCCCCTCACATCCTCTTACTCTCCCCCTCACGTCCTCTTACTCTCCCCCTCACGTCCTCTTACTCTCCCCCTCATGTCCTCTTACTCTCTCTTCCCTCTCTCTCCCCTCACATCCTCTTACTCTCTCTCCCCCTCACGTCCTCTTACTCTCCCCCTCATGTCCTCTTACTCTCTCTTCCCTCTCTCTCCCCCTCACATCCTCTTACTCTCTCTCCCCCTCACATCCTCTTACTCTTTCTCCCCTCACTCTCTCTCCCCCCCTCACGTCCTCTTATGTCCTCTTATTCTCTCCCCCCTCTCTACTTTTTCTCATTCTCTTACACACACACACACACACCACATTAACAACCCATTAATGGCATCCGAATATGACAAGCGCCCTGCCAAAAGTCCCTTGGTTTTTAAAACATGAACAACAGCAGCAGCCTCCCTATGGGCAAGCAAACCCCTCTAATGCTCCAGCCCTGGTCATCAGCAGATGGTCTGCTGCTTTAGGTATTTCTAGGAGTGTTATGGGGATACTCTTGTCGCAGAGCATTTTAATTCTCTCTTCTCTACTATGGTTGTGTGGAAGTGGAGGAAAGAGCCAGGGATTTGAGTACAGCAGTCAAACAGTACTACAAGGCACCAGACCAAGCACATTTTAACTTGGCCCGGATGGACCCAGGTGCTTTAGTGGAAAGAAAGGCAAGGCAGACAAAACTCCTCAGGGAGAGGTGTGTGTGTGTGCGTACGTGCGTGCGTGCGTGCGTGCACATGTGTCTCCGTAGAAGAGCTCCCCAAACAAATCATTGTATGTCTTGTGACACTAACGGATGACGAGAGGGTTTTCTCTTTGCCTCTTGAACAGCGTACCTCCCATGGTAAATAATAGTGTGTGGTGACACATGCTCTTTGAGTGTGTGTGCAATGCTGTGTGTGTGTGTGCAAGCATGTTCTTGGAGATATTGAGGGCTACTGGGAGCAGGAAAATTAAAGGGATTCATGGCTCTGTATGTTCCAACAGACGGAGGCTATACACAGTGTACAAAACATTAAGAACGCCTTCCTAATATCAAGTTGCACCCCCTTCTGCTGGCCCATGTTGACTCCAATGCTTCCCACAGTTGTGTCAAGTTGGCTAGATGTACTTTGGGTGGTGAACCATTTTATTTTATTTAACCAGTTAAGAACAAATTCTTATTTATAATGACGGCCTACCATTCTGGAAACACACGGGAAAAGTTTGAACGTGAAAAACCCAGCAGCGTTGCAGTTCTTGACCCAAACCAGTGCACCTGGCACCTACTACCATACCCTGTTCAAAGGCACTTCAATATTTTGTCTTTCCCATTCACCCTCTGAATGGCACACATACACAATCCATGTCTCTATTTAACCTGTCTCCTCCCCTTCAACTACACTGATTTTAAGTGGATTTAACAAGTCACATCAATAAGGGAAAATAGCTTTCACCTGGTCAGTTTGTCATGGAAAGAGCAGGTGTTCATAATGTTTTGTACACTCACTATATAGGCTGCAGAAGCTGCTCACATCAAAGGCAGAGGAGGTTTCCTCCTTATTAAAGATCTTTCCAGGCACACATGGGGCTTTCTCAGCACGAGTGGCTGGTTCAACACGATGGGCCTTGTTAGTAGCAAACTGCTTTATCTTTGAATCCAAGCTTATCTGTGAAATTTGCTGGCTTGCTGCTATGCGGAGATGAATTTAAAATGATTTCGCTGTAGGTGCTGTATGTTTTATCACACAGTGGATAACATGTTAAGTGTAGTAGTATAGGCTACAAGCATCAATATGGATTTTTTTTAATGTATTCTATTGAGAGACCCCACTTCAAATGTGTTAATATGATGTTGATATGGGAGACCCATTTCCATCCTACCCAATTAGGTCTTAACTATGGATATTGTAATGCATCTCCAATAGTCAATCATCTATGTATAGTAGATATCAGCTGCCCCAGTTGACCATACACCATACACATACCATCAATTGCTTTGAAGTTAGCTGCACTCATCGCAATTTACATAGATATGTTGCCTATACGTTGATCTGATGGAGTGCTTTTTTATATAATGGTGCTTGGAGAAGAACTGGGTTCTCAACATTAACAAAATACATTTTATTTTATTTATTTAACCTTTATTTAACCAGGTAGGCAAGTTGAGAACAAGTTCTCATTTACAATTGCGACCTGGCCAAGATAAAGCAAAGCAGTTCGACACATTCAACGACACAGAGTTACACATGGAGTAAAACAAACATGAAGTCAATAATACAGTAGAAAAGGTAAGTGTATATATACAATGTGAGCAAATGAGGTGAGATAAGGGAGGTAAAGGCAAAAAAAGCCAGCCAACGAGAGCGTACAGGTCGCAGTGGTGGGTAGTATAAGGGGCTTTGGTGACATAACGGATGGCACTGTGATAGACTGCATCCAATTTATTGAGTAGGGTATTGGAGGCTATTTTGTAAATGACATCACCAAAGTCGAGGATCGGTAGGATGGTCAGTTTTACGAGGGCATGTTTGGCATCATGAGTGAAGGATGCTTTTTTGCGAAATAGGAAGCCAATTCTAGATTTAACTTTGGATTGGAGATGTTTGATGTGAGCCTGGAAGGAGAGTTTACAGTCTAACCAGACACCTAGGTATTTGTATTCTAAGTCAGAACCGTCCAGAGTAGTGATGCTGGACGGGCGGGCAGGTGCAGGCAGCGATCGGTTGAAGAGCATGCATTTAGTTTTACTTGTATTTAAGAGCAATTGGAGGCCACAGAAGGAGAGTTGTGTGGCATTGAAGCTCGCCTGGAGGGTTGTTAACACAGTGTCCAAACAAGGGCCAGAAAGTATACAGAATTGTGTCGTCTGCGTAGAGGTGGATCAGAGACTCACCAGCAGCAAGAGCGACATCATTGACGTATACAGAGAAGAGAGTCGATCCAAGAATTGAACCCTGTGGCACCTCCATAGAGACTGCCAGAGAACCGGACAACAAGGCCCTCCGATTTGACACACTGAACTCTTTCAGAGAAGTCGTTGGTGACCCAGGTGAGGCAATCATTTTAGAAACCAAGGCTATCAAGTCTGCCGATGAGGATGTGGTGATTGACAGTGTCGAAAGCCTTGGCCAGGTCAATGAATACGGCTGCACAGTATTGTTTCTTATCGATGGCGGTTAAGATATCGTTTAGGACCTTGAGCGTGGCCGAGTTGCACCCCTGACCAGCTCTGAAACCAGATTGCATAGCGGATAAGGAATGGTGGGATTCGAAATGGTTGGTAATCTGTTTGTTGACTTGGCTTTCGAAGACCTTGGAAAGGCAGGGAAGGATAGATATAGGTCTGTAGCAGTTTGGGTCAAGAGTGTCCCCCCCTTTGAAGAGGGGGATGACCGCAGCTGCTTTCCAATCTTTGGGAATCTCAGAAGACACGAAAGAGAGGTTGAACAGGCTAGTAATAGGGGTTGAAACAATTTCTGCAGATCATTTTAGAAAGAAAGCGTCCAGATTGTCTAGCCCGGCTGATTTGTAGGGGTCCAGATTTTGCATCTCTTTCAGAACATCAGCTGACTGGATTTGGGAGAAGGAGAAATGGGGAAGGCTTGGGCGAGTTGCTGTGGGGGGTGCAGTGCTGTTGAAAGCCAGGTGGAAAGCATGGCCAGCCGTAGAAAAATGCTTATTGAAATTCTCAATTATAGTGGATTTATTGGTTTCCTATCCTCAGTGCAGTGGGCAGCTGGGAGAAGGTGTTCTTATTCTCCATGGACTTTATAGTGTCCCAGAACTTTTTTGAGTTTGTGTTGCAGGAAGCAAATTTCTGCTTGAAAAAAGCTAGCCTTGGCTTTTCTAACTGCCTGTGTATATTGGTTTCTAGCTTCCCTGAAAAGTTGCATATCACGGGGCTGTTCGATGCTAATGCAGAATGCCATAGGATGTTTTTGTGTTAGTTAAGGGCAGTCAGGTCTGGAGAGAACCAAGTGCTATATCTGTTCCTGTTTCTACATTTCTTGAATGGGGCATGCTTATTTAAGATGGTGAGGAAGGCATTTAAAAAAATAACCAGGCATCCTCTACTGACGGGATGAGATCAATATCCTTCCAGGATACCCCGGCCAGGTCGATTAGAAAGGCCTGCTCGCTGAAGTGTTTCAGGGAGCGTTTGACAGTGATGAATGGAGGTCGTTTGACCGCTGACCCATTACGGATGCAGGCAATGAGGCAGTGATCGCTGAGATCTTGGTTGAAAATAGAAGAGGTGTATTTAGAGGGCAAGTTGGTTAGGATGATATCTATGAGGGTGCCCGTGTTTACGGCTTTGGGTTGGTACCTGGTAGGTTCATTGATAATTTGTGTGAGATTGAGGGCATCAAGCTTAGATTGTAGGATGGCTGGGGTGTTAAGCATGTTCCAGTTTAGGTCACCTAGCAGCATGAGCTCTGAAGATAGATGGGGGGCAGTCAGTTCACATATTTTGTCCAGAGCACAGCTGGGGGCAGAGGGTGGTCTATAGCAGGCGGCAATGGTGAGAGACTTGTTTTTAGAGAGGTGGATTTGTAAAAGTAGAAGTACAAATTGTTTGGGTACAGACCTGGATAGTAGGACAGAACTCTGCAGGCTATCTTTACAGTAGATTGGTCTTTCTATCTTGTCTGAAAATGTTGTAGTTAGGGATGGAGATTTCAGAATTTCTGGTGGTCTTCCTAAGCCAGGATTCAGACACGGCGAGTGTGCTAAAGCAGTGAATAAAACAAACTTAGGGAGGAGGCTTCTAATGTTAACCTGCATGAAACCAAGGCTATTACGGTTACAGAAGTCATCAAAAGAGAGCGCCTATGGAATTGGCGTGGAGCTAGGCACTGCAGGTCCTGGATTCACCTCTACATCACTAGAGTAACAGAGGAGGAGTAGGATAATGGTACGGCTAAAAGCTATGAGAATTGGTCGTCTATAACGTCCGGAACAGAGAGTAAAGGAGGTTTCTGGGGGCGATGAAATAGCTTCAAGGTATAATGTACAGACAAAGGTGTGGTAGGATGTGAATACAGTGGAGGTAAACCTAGGTATTGAGTGATGATGAGAGAGATATTGTCTCTAGAAACATCATTGAAACCAGGTGATGTCATCGCATGTGTGGGTGGTGGAACTGAAAGGTTGGATAAGGTATAATGAGCAGGGCTGGAGGCTCTACAGTGAAATAAGCCCATAAATACTAACCAGAACAGCAATGGACAAGGCATATTGACATTAAGGAGAGGCATGCTTAGTCGAGTGATCATAAGGGTCCAGTGAGTAGTGAGGTTGGTTGGGGTCACGGCGATTCAGACAGCTAGCCGGGCCATCGGTAGCAAGCTAGCATAGGCTGGAGATCTGTGTTTAGCCACCTCGTGCGTTTCCGTCGGTAGATTAGTGGGTTTCCGTGTGGTAGAGGGGATCAATCCAATTGGCAAAATAGATATAGTTATAGTGACCCAAGAAAGATTTTCCGATAGACCTATTCAGATAGCAGCCAATAAGACAGCTAACGATTAGCGGGCTGCAGATGGGCGTTCAGGTAACGTCGTGACGGAGGGGCCAGTTGGATAACTCCCTTGGGCAGATAACGTCGGTTGTCCAGTCGTGAAGGCCCGGTCGGGCTCTGCATCGGCAGTAAAACGGGTCCGAATAGGTGATTGTAGCCCAGGAGTGGCTGATGGAACTCTTCAGCTGGCTAGCTCCAGAATAATTGATGTTTGCTCCGGGATCGACGTAAGCCAATAGTCACACGGATAGAAGCTAGCTAGCTGCGAGATCCAGGTGTAAATGTCCAGAGCTTGCGGTTGAAATCCGGGGATATGGAGAGAAAAATAGATCTGGCAATAGCTTCTCGAGCTAAAGGATAGCTGATGACCACAAACCGTGGTTAGCTGAATACTAACGTTAACCAGTAAACTGTTCAGCTTCTGGCTAGCTTCTGGTTAGCTTCTGGCTAGCTTCTGGCTAGCTTCTGGCTAGCTTCTATTGTGGATTTCAGATTTGAGGTAAATAATACTTTTTTTTAAATTGGTGAGGCGGGTTGCAGGAGAGTGTTTTGAAGTTGAGTTTTTGGAAAAGAAAATATATAAAAGATATGTGAAGAAAGATGTAAATATATATATATATATATACACAGGACACGACAAGACGAGGACAAAGGACGTCTGACTGCTATGCCATCATGGTAGTGCATATGAATGATTAAACTAATTAGCGATCACATGTTTAGCTGTACACCAATGGATTCCAATGGCTATATACTGCAATACCAATAGACGGGTATGATGTCGAGCAACAAAAACCTACACGTGCTTAACTATGGGGCAAAACAGACGGGGTTGGCTTAGACTGTTGACAACATCTAAACTATATTTAGTCTCAATGTTTATTGAAAACATAAATACATTTGCACAATGAGCACTTGTTGTGTCTGAAATATATCGTTACAGTTGTTGGTCAGCTAGCTAGCTGATATTAGCATAGACATGACATCAGTCAAAAAACCTCAATACGAAACATGGTATCAATAACAAGATATACTGAGATTAAACGAGCCACATACGATTCACCAGAAGGCAGCTTCTTGTCATTGTTGCTAGATACAGTGCCTTCAGGAATTATTGTTACTCCTTGGCTTATTCCACATTTGGTTGCGTTATAGCCTGAATTAAAAATGGATTAAATTTATAATTTTTCTCACCCGTCTACACACGTAAAACGAAATGCATGCTCTTCAACCGATCACTGCGCGCACCCGCCCGCCCGACTAGCATCACTACTCTGGACGGTTCTGACTTAGAATATGTGCACAACTATAAATACCTCGGTGTCTGGCTAGACTGTAAACTCTCCTTCCAGACTCATATTAAGCATCTCCATCCAAAATTAAATCTAGAATCGGCTTCCTATTTCCCAACAAAGCCTCCTGCACTCATGCTGCCAAACATACACTCATAAAAAACGGACTATCCTACCGATCCTTGACTTCGGCGATGTCATTTACAAAATGGCCTCCAACACTCCACTCAGCAAATTGGATGCAGTCTATCACAGTGCCGTCCGTTCTATCACCAAAGCCCCATATACTACCCACCACTGCGACCTGTATGCTCTCGTTGGCTGACCCTCGCTACATATTCATCGCCAAACCCACTGGCTCCAGGTCATCTATAAGTATTTGCTAGGTAAAGCTCCCCCTTATCTCAGCTCACTGGTCACCATAGAATCGCCCAACCGTAGCATGCGCTCCAGCAGGTATATTTCAATGGTCACCCCCAAAGCCAACTCCTCCTTTGGCTGCCTTTCCTACACGTGCTCTGCTGCCAATGACTGGAAGAAATTGCAAAAATCACTGAAGTTGGAGACTTACAGTTGAAGTCGGAAGTTTACATACACCTTAGCTAAATACATTTGAACTCAGTTTTTCACAATTCCTGACATTATTCCACGTAAAAAATTCCCTGTCTTAGGTCAGTTAGGATCATCACTTTATTTTAAGAATGTGAAATGTCAGAATAATAGTAGAGGGATTTATGTCAGCTTTTATTTATTTCATCACATTCCCAGTGGGTCAGAAGTTTACATACACTCAATTGGTACTTGGTAACATTGCCTTTAAATTGTTTAACTTGGGTCAAACGTTTCGGGTCGCCTTCCACAAGCTTCCCACAATAAGTTGGGTGAATTTTGGCCCATTCCTCCTGACAGAGCTGGTGTAACTGAGTCAGGTTTGTAGGCATTCTTGCTAGCACATGCTTTTTCAGTTCTGCCCACACATTTTTGAATAGGATTGAGGTCAGGGCTTTGTGATGGCCACTCCAATACCTGGACTTTGTTGCCCTTAATCCATTTCGCCACAACTTTGGAAGTATGCTTGGGGTCATTGTCCATTTGGAAGACCCATTTGCGACCAAGCTTTAACTTCCTGACTGATGTCTTGAGATGTTGCTTCAATATACCCACAATTTTCCGACCTCATGATGCCATCTATTTTGTGAAAAGTCCCTCCTGCAGCAAAGCACCCCCACAACATGATGCTGCCACCCCCGTGCTTCACGGTTGGGATGATGTTCTTCGGCTTGCAAGCATCCCCCTTTTTCTTCCAAACATAACGATGGTCATTATGGCCAAACAGTTCTATTTTTGTTTAATCTGACCAGAGGACATTTCTCCAAAAAGTACAATCTTTGTCCCCATGTGCAGTTGCATACCGTAATCTGGCTTTTTTATGTCGGTTTTGGAACAGTGGCTTCTTCCTTTGCTGAGCAGCTTTTCAGGTTATGTCGATATAGGACTCGTTTTACTGTGGATGTAGACACTTTTGTATCTGTTTCCTCCAGCATGTTCACAAGGTCATTTGCTGTTGTTCTGGGATTGACTTGCACTTTTCACACCAAAGTACGTTAACCTCTAGAAGACAGAACGCGTCTCCTTCTTGAGGGGTATGATGGCTGTGTGGTCCCATGGTGTTTATACTTGCGTACTATTGTTTGTACAGATGAACGTGGTACCTTCAGGCATTTGGAAATTGCTCCTAAGGATGAACCAGACTTGTGGAGGTCTACAATTTTTTTCTGAGGTCTTGGCTGATTTATTTTGATTTTCCCATGATGTCAAGCAAAGAGGCCCTGAGTTTGAAGGTAGGCCTTGAAATACATCCACAGGTACACCTCCAATTGACTCAAATTATGTCACTTGCCTATCAGAAGCTTCTAAAGCCATGACATAATTTTCTGGAATTTTCCAAGTTGTTTAAAGGCACAGTCAACTTAGTGTATTTAAACTTCTGACCCAATGGAATTGTGATCAAGTGATTTATAAGAGAAATAATCTGTCTGTAAACAATTGTTGGAAAAATTACTTGTGTCATGCACAAAGTAGATGTCCTAACCGACTTGCCAAACCTATAGTTTGTTTTAACAAGAAATTTGTGGAGTGGTTGAAAAATGAGTTTTAATGATTCCAACCTAAGTGTATGTAAACTTCTGACTTCACTAACTTTAACCATCAACTGTCAGAGCAGCTTACCAATCGCTACAGCTGTACACAGCCCATCTGTAAAAAGCCCATCCAACCAATTATCTTCATCATCCCCATATTTGTTTTTCTGCTCTTTTGCACACCAGTATTTCTACTTGCACATCCTCATCTGCAGATCTATCACTCCAGTGTTAATTGCTCAATTGTAATTACTTTGCCACTATGGCCTTACCTCCTTACTTCATTTGCACACACTGCATACAGATTTTTCTATTGTGTTATCTACTGTACATTTGTTTATCCCATGTGTAACTCTGTGTTGTTTTTGTCGCACTGCTTTGCTTTATCTTGGCCAGTTCGCAGTTGTAAATGAGAACTTTTTCTCAACTGGCCTACCTGGTTAAATAAAGGTGAAATAAAAAATTAAATTAAAAGACAATACGCCATAATGACAAAGTGAAAACAGGTGTTTTGACATTTTTGCTAAATGATTGAAAATTAAATACAGAAATATCTCATTTACATAACTATTCACACCCCTGAGTCAATACTTTGTAGAGGCACTTTTGGAAGCTATTGCAGCTGTAAGTCTTTCTGGGTAAATCTGTAAGAGCTTTCCACACTTGGATTGTGCATCATTTGCCCATTATTCTTTTCAAAATTCTTCAAGCTCTGTCAAATTGGTTGTTAATCATTGCTAAACAACCATGTTCAGGTCTTTTCAGGTCTTTCAAGTAGATTTTAGTCAAAACTGTAACTTGGTGGCCTCCCGGGTGGCGCAGTGGTTAAGGGCGCTGTACTGCAGCGCCAGCTGTGCCATCAGAGTCTTGGGTTCGCGCCCAGGCTCTGTCGTAACCGGCCGCGACCGGGAGGTCCGTGGGGCGACGCACAATTGGCCTCTCATCGCGCACCAGCGACTCCTGTGGCGGGCTGGGCGCAGTGTACGCTAGCCAAGGTGGCCAGGTGCACGGTGTTTCCTCCGGCGCATTGGTGCGGCTGGCTTCCGGGTTGGACGTGTGCTGTGTTAAAGAAGCAGCGGCTTGGTTGGTTGTGTATCGGAGGACGCATGACTTTCAACCTTCGTCTCTCCCGAGCCCGTACGGGAGTTGTAGCGATGAGACAAGATAGTAGCTACTACAACAATTGGATACTACGAAATTGGGGAGAAAAAAGGGTTTAAATTCAAAAAAAAAAAAAAAAAAAAAAACTGTAACTTGGCCAACATTCAATGTCTTCTTGGTAAGCAACTTCAGTGTAGATTTGGCCTTGTGTTTTAGGTTATTGTCCTGCCTAAAGGTGAATTCATGTCCCAGTGTCTGGTGGAAAGCAGATTGAACCAGGTTTTCCTCTAGGATTTTTCCTATCCTTAGCTCCACTCTTTTTTTATCCTGAAAAACTCCCCAGTCATTAACGATTACAAGCATAACCATAACATGATGCAGCCATCATGCTTGAAAATATGGAGAGTGGTACTCAGTGAACTCAGCTACTATCTTGTGTTGTATTGGATTTGCCCCAAACATAACACTTTGTATTCAGAACAAAAAGTTAATTGCTTTGTCACAAGTTTTGTGTGTAATGAATAACTTCACCATGCTAAAGGGATATTTAATGTCTGTCTTTCCCCCCCATCTACCAATAGGTGCCCTTCTTTGCAAGGCATTGGAAAACCTCCCTGGTCTTTGTGGTTGAATGTGTTTGAAATTCCCTGCTCAACTGAGAGATCTTATAGATCATGATATGTGTGGGGTACAGAGCTGAGGTAGTAATTCAAAAATCATATTCAACACTTGTTAAGCACATTTTTACTCGTGAACTTATTTAGGCTTGCCATAACAAAGAGGTTGAATACTTACTGACTGAAGGCACTGTTCTGAAGGCACAATGCACACATTCTGGCCACATTGTTGCGTGTGTATCATTTTCCTGACGTTGTCAGCAAACCCGTTTATAGAAGGCAACATATGAAGTACATTTTCCTGTATTTAAAAAAATATATATATCATATGCATTTGATGGATGCATTTTTTAAAGATATATGCTACATCACATAATTACAGAATGAATTCATCAAAATCATAGTGCATGTTGTAGGTAGGCAAAGCATGGTGCTGGGAAATACTCATTACTGATACATGGCCTAACACCTCAGGTGCAATTGTTCATTCAGTAAGATACTTTCTCCACCTGCAGAGAAAATATCCACAAAAACACATTAAATCTGCTTTAATACGTTTTGTACATATTTGCACGAATTGAGTGTGAGATTATGTTGGATCAAAATGTGTACTCCTCATCCCCAGAATCTGTTTGGGAATGAGAAGAGATACTATACTGTATGTGCAATGCACATTTCTGTTTGGTCTCTGTTATTGGTAAGCCACTAACCTAGCCATTCTTCCCATATAAACATAATTTTTCATTTAACATTTTGATGGACAGTTAGACCCACTCCACTGGGCACAGACGTCA